>NC_091432.1:236697614-236795114 GCF_964237555.1 Oryctolagus cuniculus | reverse complement strand
ACGCTGCCAGTCAAATTGTCTCTCCAGTTCAGAGCTCACTGAGCCCAGATCTCCCTGTCTCTGGGGACAGCCCCCGCGCCCCAGCCTCAGGGCTTCTGCACCCCCTGGGCCCTGGGGGACCCGCACTTGGGCGGCTGCATCAGGGCCTCCGTCTGAAGCCCCTAGCCCAGGAGGGGTCCCTGGCCTGCAGCCCACCGTCAGTCCCTGCCCCGCCTCCCGGGAGCCCTGCGCACGCGCACACACACGGAGCCCCCTGCTCTGCGGGCTTGGGGGCGCAGCCCGGACAGGCACAGGCCCCTGACTCCGCTGCCCTGCCCCTGCTCAGCCGCACCCAGGAAGCCCTGGGAACGCGGAGAAGCCGCGGGGGGCGGTGTTCCCAGGGCAACAGGAAAACAGGCCCGGCTCACCCAGCCACCTGCCCCTGAACCCGTGTGAGCCCAGACTCGGGAGCTGTAACAGGACCCCCCGGTAATCCTCTCCGGGGCACCCCAGACAAAAGCCCAAATTAAGTCAACAGGATTGCGGGGGAGGGCGAGAGGCTGGAATTCACCCCCAAGCGGACAAAGAAGCGTCCCTTCTCAGATGCGGCTCTCGGGTCTAATTTCCGCCCGCTGCAATTTAACGCCTTGGCCCTCCCCCTGCAGATCTGAGCTCAGGGCCGGGCACCGCGGGCTCCTGGAAGGGCCGGCTGGGGACAGGGCCCTGCACCTGCCCCCAGAGCAGCGGGGCACCCAGGGAGTGGGCTGCAGACCCCAGCCCAGGGGGAGCACAGTCCCTGCCCCTGCACACGGCCCCCACCCTGCACCCTTTGGCCTGCTCTGCCCGAGCCTTGGGGGGCTTCTGGGGAGGTGGGGGGTCGTCTGCCCACCACCCCCGTCCAGTGGGAGTTGTGCTAGAAGCGGCCTCCCTGGGACCCTCTGCAGAGGGCTGGCGACCCCCGCTGCACAGAGGACCCACAGCCCGGGAAGGCGCTGGCCCTGGGCAGCCCTGGGTGCTGGGCGCAGGGCGTGCGGGGGCCGCTCGCTCACGGGAGCCAAGCACGCAACGAGGCCCCTGGCCCTGACAGGCCACACCGGGTGTGCCAGCGGAGGGTCTGAGCGGGTGTTCCTGCCGCTGCTCACGCCCAGTCCCGGCAGGGAAGGGCACACGGCCCAGGCCGGGCTCGGGCCTCTGCCGTGAGCAGACACGGGCACTGCCTGGAGCCCCAGGGCCCAGGAGAGGTGGCCAGGCTCCCCGCCGAGCAGATGTTGGGGCCAGGAGAAAACCCATTCCCTCCGATCCGCTGTGCCCGGCGCCTTGGGGGCACAAGGACAGTCAAGCGGCTGTCGGCGCAGACGGAGCCCGCCAGCTGGGCACAGGCGCACCCGCAGCACTTGGAGACAGGTGTCTGACCCCTGGGGAGGCTCGGAGCTCTGGGCTCTGCTGGCTGGGCCCCCGGGGCCATCGCCTGGATTCCAGAATCCCAGGGCCAGGAAGTGGCCCTCACCCCTCCAAGTGAGCGCCCATCCCCCCGCGGGAGCCATGTGGAGGTCTCCCCCGGCACCTGTGGCTCTGGGGGCATGTGGGAGAGGTGGCCGGGGGGACACAAACACCCCCTCCCCCTCCCTCTTCTGCCACATTCATAGCATAGGCCTGGGTGGGGGAGCCACGTGGGAGGGGTCTAGGCAGACCCCCCTGGTGCACCCGTGCTGCCCCCCACCCCTGGCCACCCCACAGGACCTCCCGATGCTCCCCAGGGCCCCTCTCACTCTGAACCCCGCCCCACGGCCCTGCAGGCCGCCTTCTGCCCCTCCCCTGGGGACCTGGCTCCCTCCCCCTGGGTTTGGACCAGAGGTCCTGTGGATCCCCGGCAGGGACAGGGGACAGAGCTGTGTCCTCCTTCTGACCTCCTGGAACCAGCGCTGGCAGTTAGGCGCCCGTCAGCCTGCTCCCGGCCCCCTCCCAGCCAAAAGCGAAACAGAGAACCTGGGGGGGCTTCCGAGGCCCCCAGGGTGCAATCAGCCGGAAGGGCTTCATCAGCCTAATGGCTGCGCCGGCGGCCGGGCCTGGGGCTTTGTGTCCAGTGCCAGCACCTAAGCCCCTGCCCAAGCAGGAATGCGGCTCCAGACCCCGCCCAGCCCGGCGGCAGACTGCACGGTTCTGCCGCACAGAGGGATTTCCAGGCGCTCTCCCGGGAGCGGACGCTCACCAGGGCCGCAGAACCCCCAAAACAGCGGCCTCGGCCTTCCCGACTCTCTCTCTCTCTCTCTCTCTTTTTTATTTGAGAGGCAGAGCTACAGACAGACGGAGGGAGAGAGAGAGAGAGAGGTCTTCATCCGCTGGTTCCCTCCCCAAATGGCCGCAACGGCCAGAGCTGAGCTGATCCGAAGCCAGGAGCCAGGAGCTCCATCCGGGTCTCCCCTGCAGGAGCAGGGCCCAGGGACCTGGGCATCGTCCACTGCTTTCCCAGGCCGTAACAGGGAGCTGGATGGGAAGTGGAGCAGCCGGGACTTGGAACCGGCGCCCGTGTGGATGCTGGCTCTGCAGGCGGCGGCTTTCCCCGCTGCGCCCCTGTGTGACTTCTGGTTCTGGCACTGGTGTGTGCTGTGTCAGACAGGAGGGTCCCAGCACCGGGCTCAGCCCCGTCTGACCCTGGGAAATGCTGGAGGCGCGCAGTCCTGCGGCCAGCAGTCGGCCGGAGGTGCCTGTGGGGGACTCCTGCCCCTGTCTGTCCACCTGGGCGTCCTCTGTGGGTCAGGTCAGCCCTGAGGGTCCTCGCCAGTGGTCCCGCGTCCATGGCACGGGGCGGGGGCTGAGGCTCAGAGGAAGGCTGCTGGAGTCCAGACCCTGATGGCCCTGATGCCGCAGGCTGGAGCCCTGTTCAGGAAGCTCACAACCTGGCACGATCCCGAAGCCACCCCACGGGCAGAGGGACACCAGGGCCTCACCGCAGAGCCCCGGCCTCGCACACCCTCCCGGGTGAACAGACCGACGCCATCTTTGTTGCTCTGAGATTCTGCAACTTTTAGACCAAGGCCAAAAATGCACGTGGGTGTCCGGGGATGCAGAGGGCCGGGCACACGCTGGGGGTCGTTGTGCCGAGGACCTGAGCCCCCTCTGCCCTCACCCTCGCCTTCCCCGCACCCCAGGCAGGCCGGCTGGCACCTGGGGGTGGGCAGCGGTGGGCTCGGCCCCTGCGTCTCCTTAGCCGCTTACTTGGGACCGGCACAGTGAGCCGGAGCTGAGCCGGGCGCTCCAACCTTCGCATCAAGAAAGATTGGATTTATCGGGCGCACAGAGCCACAAATCACAGGGCTGCAGATTTATTGCCTCCAGGGGCGGCGTTGACCGGGGAGGGGGTGGCTCCGTCCCTTAATAAAGCTGAAAATGTAGGCCCCGCACTCCCACACCGGGCGCCCGCAGAAGGAGCCACGTGCAGCCCTGGGGAGGCTGAGACACCCCCCACCCCACCCTGCCCAGGAGGGAAGCGCCAGGTCTCGGCTCCTGCACCCAGCGGGGGCCTCCTGGCCCCTCCTGCTGCCCACATCAGGGGCAGGCAGGCAGGTTCCTCAAGGGCTCGGGTGGGGCCCAGGTGGCTCCGAGGTCACCCCAGGCCTCAGCTCCCCCTGCCCAGGAGAAACGCAGGTCACTGCCCCTGCAGAGGAGCCCCGGACCTCGCAGGCGGCCGGAGGGGGGTGTGGCCGGACCCGGGCCCCACCTGGCCGGGCATTGGGGTCAGGGCGGGGTCTTTTTTGAGGGGAGGAATTATTTAAAAGGCAGAGTTAGAGGCAGAGAGAGAGGTCTTGCATCTGCTGGTTCACTCCCCAAATGGCTGCAACGGCCGGAGCTGCGCCGATTCGAAGCCAGGAGCCAGGTGCTCCATCTGGGTCTCCCACGTGGGTGCAGGGCCCAAGCACTTGGGCCACCTTCTGCTGCTTTCCTGGGCTATAGCAGGGATCGGAAGTGGAGCAGCTGGGTCTTGAACCAGTGCCCATATGGGGGGGGGGGTGCCGGCACTGCAGGAGATGGCTTTACCCCCTAGGCCACAGCGCAGGCCCCCAGGGCGGGGTCTTGAGCCGAGCCCCTCTGGGGAGGGCCCAGAGTCGGACGGAGGTGGGGGCAAGGGTGGACCCCACAGAGCCCTGGGCGGCCCTGGCCAGTCTTCTGCTTAGACTGGCCTAGACTGGAACTTGCTGGCGGAGACCGGTCAGGCGTTCCTTGGAGACCCTCAGGGACCTCCCCCCACCTGCCCCCAGCGCCCCTCTGCCCTGCTCTCCCAGCTGGGGGCTCCCCTCTAGCCGTGAGCGGCTCCCCCCACCTGCCCCCAGCGCCCCTCTGCCCTGCTCTCCCAGCTGGGGGCTCCCCTCTAGCCGTGAGCGGCCGTCAGCCTGAGCCTGTTTCTATGAGATCGGCTTCCCCAAGCCCTGCGGTGCCCTTGGCAGCCCGGAGGAGGTGGCCCTGAGGGCCAAGGCGGGGGCGGAGCTGGGTTGTGGAGGGCATGCTGGGAGCAGCAGGTGTGTGCCTGAGTGGGGGGGAGCAGGTGAGTGCCCACCTGTGCCCGGGACACCTGCGGGCGGCCTCCCTGGGATTCCAGAGCCCAGACCAGGCCTCCCCAGGCCCCGGCACTCGGCCCGGCTCAGCCCACCCCGGCCCCCGGCACCCCAGGAGCAGCTCCGCCAGAAGCCGCAGCACCTCGGGTTCTGGGACCGCCCACTTGTCCGGCCCCGCCCCCAGCTCTCTACTTAATGTCTTTCTCATCAGGAGTTTTAAATTATCAGCCTAAATGAGGTCCATAAATTCGACTTCATAAAATCTCACGCACATCATTTTCCAACTGAAAAGGGCCTCCAAGAAATATTTTCCTGGTGACCCCCTCGGTCCCCCTGCCGTGCAGTATAACATTTATTCTAATATTAAAATGGCAGGCCTTCTATAAATCCTGGGTCTCCCAGGGCTCCATTGATCTCTCCCGCAGCTGCAGCCGGGCGCCGCGCGCACCCAGTCTATTCGATTGACATTCGTGCCCTATTTGGGGGTCAAAGAGTGAGCCCTTGTGAGCTTGAACTTCTATCAGCCCAGAGCTGATCAATACGCGGAGATATATTGGGTGCCGGCCGCTCGCACAGATTAAGTGGCCATAAACCGGGGTGAGGGGCGGGCGCCTTGCGGAGGGAGGCAGAGGCCCGCGGGCGGAGCTGCCTGGCCAGGGCCCGGGGCTCTCCAGGGCGCCTGGAGCCGGGTGTGGGGGCAGAGAGCGGCCTCGGCCAGGACGCGGAGTGGGGAGGGGTTGGGGGCCTCCCTCCCAGGGGGCTACAAGCCCTGGGGGACCACAGCAGCAGCTGAGGGACCCCCCCAGCTGCGGGCCGGCGTGCCTGCGTGCGGGGGAGGCTTCTGCAGCCCGGACGGGCGCACGGGGGGCCTCCTGATCCGGACGCGTGGCCCGGACTCTGGCCTTGCTCCTGCGGCCGGCCGTCTGGCTCCTTCCGTCCCAGGGATGCTCACCCCTAGGAGGCCTCCTCTCCCCACCCCCCCTTCAGGCCCTCCCAGGCCGCCCCGCCTGGGTGTCCCCTGGGATGCAGAGGTCAGCGGCCTCTCCCGAGAGTCCCCTTTCCCTGCACAGCCCCTGGGCTGGGCGTGGGGGGCAGGCGCCCCCGGAAGGCCCGGTCTGGGAGGGGTCCCCACGGCTGCAGAGTCCTTGCTGTGCCCTTGGGGCCGTCCCGGCGCCCGCCAGCCTCCCAGCAGATCCCCGCCCTGCCGCGGCCTCTGGCGCGCACCGGCGCTGCAGTTATTAGGGAGATAAATAATTTGAACTCCGGCCTTTTACCTTTCCGCCCGGCGGGTGGGCCGCCCCACGGCCGCCCAGGACTAATTTCATTAGGAGGCCCTGGGCAGCTGGCAGGGCCGCGCGCCGTGTCTTTATGGAGATGAGAACGGGAACGTGAAGATTTAAGCCGGGGCGGATATAATTTAACTTTGCATTATTTATCGGGGACACAAATCCTTTCTAATATTGGCGGATTGGGGAGGGCCCGGGCAGGGTCGCGGGGGCCCGTGGGGGACAGCGAGGTGCTCCCCACCCCCTCGGCCTATAAAAAACCGGCGGGGAAGGTCGAGGGCTCTGCTGGGCAGCGGGCTGGAGCCGCAGACGCCCACACAGGCTGCCGGCTGAAGGGCACCCCGCTCTGTGGGCCCGGAAGTCCCCAGCCACGGGAGGGGGCGGGGAGGGTGCAGTGCTGGGAGACGCGGGGAGTCCAGCAGGTGCCCTGGGCTTCACCCAAGCCGGCTTCCTTCAGGACTGGACGGGGGTTGCCTGCTCCCAGTAGCGTCCCGGTGCCAGGCCAGAAGTCCCGGGCGGCTCTGGTCAGCGCCGTGCGTGGGCACGGAGAGAACCCCCACGCGGGAGCAGCTGCGTCTGAAGGCACAGGGGTCTCTCCCGGCCGCTGAGGCCGCGCTGCCCCCTCGGAGGGCTTCTTCCTCGACAGCTGTGGCTGGGCCAGGCGCCCCTGACCCCAGGGTGCCTCGAGGCCCCTCCAGCGTCTTCTGGGGGCCAGGTGCGCGGGGGGCGTGGCAGCCGCGGGGGAGGCCGCACCAGGGGTTTAATTTGTTAAGCAGAGTCCTTGGGCACGTCCGGATCTTCACAGAGCAAAGATCATTCACTCAGCCGCTGGGCGAGCAGCTCTCGCTCACGGAGATCTGGCTTCAGGTTGTTGTTTTTAAAGACGGATTTATTGGAAGGCAGAATTAGAGAGAGAGGGAGAGAGAGAGAGGTCTTCCATCCGCTGGGTCACTCCCCAAATGGCTGCAATGGTTGGAGCTGGGCCGATCTGAAGCCAGGAGCCAGGAGCTCCATCCGGGTCTCCCAGGCGGGCGCAGGGGCCCAGGCACTTGGTCCATCTTCCACTGCTCTCCCAGGCCACAGCAGAGAGCTGAACCGGAAGTGGAGCAGCCGGGACTTGAACTGGTGCCCGTGTGAGATGCTGGCGCCGCAGGTGGCAGCTTCACGCGCTGTGCCCCAGCCCGGGCCCTCGCCCTCGTCCTCGGCTGCAGCCCTGCCCCGCGGCGCCGCTCGGCCTCTTTCAAGGTGACCTCAAGGAGCTGCCAGCGCTCGGTCAGCTGCTGCGACCACTCGCGTTGAATCGTTCCGGCTGTTAGACGTAGAGCTCCCTGAAAACAGGGTGAGCGCCGGGCACAGCGGTGTAGACGCCGCCAGGACCTGCTCCGGGTCGGTCTCAGCGCTGCTGCAGCCCAGCTCCCCGCACGCCGGGAGGCAGCAGTGCGGGCCGCAGCGCCTGGCCCCTGCCACGACACAGCAGAGCCGGGTGGAGCTCCTGGCTTCAGGCTGACCCAGCGCTGGCCGCCGCAGGCCTTGGGGAGTGAGCCCGCAGGTGGAAGACCTCTCTCTGCATCCCAAATAAGATGAAAATAAAAAATACAATTGAGAGTAAGCAGAGAAGTGCACAGAGACTTAAGTCTCCTTGTAGGTCCAGGTAAGGTCAGCGTTCACAGCCGGTGTCGCGGGCGCGGCGGCGGCTCAGGCTGCCCAGTGTCTACACGGCCTGGAGGCTTCACCCTGGCGGGGGCGGGGAAGGGCAGGCGCACAGAGGAATCGAGCCATGGCTTGGGGTGACTTTGCAGAATGTCACGGCAGGACCACAGGCAGCAGCCCCCAGGGCCAGGGTCACCGTCCCTCATGCTGCTGTCCCCGCCGGGCGTTGGCCACCCCGGGCATTGCCCCAGACCCCTGGTCACTGCTGGCTGGGGCTCGGGGCTCCCAGTCGAAAGGAGGGGCTCAGGCCAGGCCCCAGGGACAGCCCAGGTCTCCCCTGGGCACAGGAGGAAGGGGGGTTGCTCTCCCAGCCCCCACCGCTGTCCCGCCCATGGTCTGCTCAGGCCTCCAGAGGTTAAAGGAGAGTGCTGTTTAACATTCCTCAGGGGGCTTGTTAAAGAACGGGGTCTGGCCAGGCACAGGGGGCGGTCCAACCCTCGTAGGCCGGCCCGCCCGGGCCGCACACAAAGGCCCAGATGGATGGCAGATGCAGGGCTGGGGGTGGGGGTTGGACGGTCCAGGCAGGCAACCAGGGCCTGTCGGTCGTCCCGGGGCCACAGCCGCAGGGGCCCAGCCCGGGCCTCGCCTGCCCCACAGCTGACCAAGCCATCCTCCGTGGTCTGCTCCCCAGGCCACTGGTGCCGCCCCACCCCACGCCAGCCGTGGTGTCACCAGCTCAGGTGCCGGGTGCCCAGGGGAGATGTGGCCAGAGGTGGGGAGCTGATGCTGGTGCGTGACGCTTGGTGCCGTGGTGAGGTCACCGCGGCAGGGCCATCATCGAGCCGGGCTGCTCCGCCTCCCGTCCAGCTCCCTGCTGTGGCCTGGGAAGGCAGTGGAGGACGGCCCAAGGCCTCTCCCAGGGAAACCTCCCGCCCTCTGCCAGGCCCAGCTTGGCCCTGTCCTGTCCTCTGGGGCTTGGCCAGGGTCCCTTCCAGGCCGAGAACGTGCGTTTGTTTCTCGAAGGCCCACAGAGCTGTGCTGCGCAGGTGCCTGGCGAGCACGCTGCGACGCAGGTTAGCCCGCCAGCCGGGACACCGCACCCCTCACCAGAGTGTGGGTTCAAGCCGGCTGCTCTGCGTCAGATCCAGCTCCTACTAACGTGCCTGGGATGGCAACAGGTGATGGCTCCATCTCCACCCTCCCTCCCTCTCTGCCTTTCAAACAAATAAATACGTCTCTTTAAAAAAGCTTTATTTTACTTATTTAAAAGATGGTGTTACAGAGAGAGAGAGCAGGGGGAGGTGGAGGAGAGAGAGAGAGGCCTTCCATCCGCTGGTTCACACCCTAAATGGCAGCAATGGCCAGAGCTTAGCCAATCTGAAGCCAGGAGCCAGGAGCTCCATCCGGGTCTCCCACGTGGGTGCAGGGGCCCAAGGGCTTGGACCATCTTCTGCTTTCCCAGGCCACAGCACAGAGCTGGATGGGAAGAGGAACAGCCGGGACTTGAACTGGTGCCCACCTGGGATGCTGGCGCTGCAGGTGGTGGCTTTACCCGCTGTGCCACGGCGCCGGCCCCGGTGTCAGTGCATTGGGGGTTCTGTTTGTAGGAAGCCCAGGTGCTGGCCCAGGCAGCCCAGCAGGACCCACGCACTGGAGCCCAGGTCTCCGCGCCCCCCAGACCGCTCCAGGGGCTCAGGTGTGGCAAAGGCACCCATTTACCGGGCGGTGGTACCAGGGCAGGTTGAGCCTCCACGTGGGACCCCTGCATCCCACAGCAGAGTGAGGCCGTTGGGGGGCGGGGGGCGGGGGCCCTCGGACGCCGCTAGGATGTCCGCATCAGGCTGCGGTGGCTGCAAAGCCATCATCTGCCACCAGAGCTTCGGTGCTGCACGTGTGACCTTCGGCTTCCAGCCGCACCTGCAGCTTGGTCGCAATCTCCCACTCGGGGCTGGCAGAGGAGGGGGCTGAGCCCCAGGGAGAGCCGGGCTGTCGCCAAGAGACCCCCACTATCTCCACGAGCCCCATGCCAATCAACATGTGTATGTGTATGTGACCGGCGCCGCGGCTCACTAGGCTAATCCTCCGCCTGCGGCGCCGGCACACCGGGTTCTAGTCCCGGTCGGGGCGCCGGATTCTGTCCTGGTTGCCCCTCTTCCAGGCCAGCTCTCTGCTGTGGCCAGGGAGTTCAGTGGAGGATGCCCAAGTGCTTGGGCCCTGCACCCCATGGGAGACCAGGAGAAGTACCTGGCTCCTGGCTCCTGGCTCCTGGCTCCTGCCATGGGATCAGCGCGGTGCGCTGGCCGCAGCGCACCAGCCGCGGCGGCCATTGGAGGGTGAACCAACGGCAAAGGAAGACCTTTCTCTCTGTCTCTCTCTCACTGTCCACTCTGCCTGTGAAAAAAAAAAGTGTATGTGAAACCCTGTCCAAGAGAAGAAACCCAGGGAACTTCCTGGAAGCCGCTGTCCCGCTGGGCACTCCGCCTGCTCCCCACTCGGGCCAGACGCTTCACTGTCAATCAAATAAACACTTCCCCTTTTTTTGCAAAATGTTCCGGCTTTTTATTTCTATACTGAGCTGAAGGAAGGAACTCGCTCCTGGGACGGCTCTCTCCTCCATGCCCAGAGGCAAGAGGGCCTGGCACCCGGTCAGGGCTGGGCCAAGCCAAATCCAGGAGCCTGGACCTCGCCGGGGGGCTCCCACGGGAGTGGCGAGTGGCGGGGACCCTGGTGCCTCTCAGGATGTGCCTAGCAGGAGGCCGGAAGTGGAGGCAGGGGCAGGACTGAACCCAGGCACTCAATACGGGATGCTGGTGTCCCAAGCGGTGGCTTAACCCCCTGTCCAATTTGGGTCCTGGGGGCTGGTGCTGTGCTGTAGCCGGTAAAGCCACCGACGGCAGCTCCGGCATCCCACACGGGCGCCGTTTTGAATCCCAGCTGCTCCCCTTCCGATCCAGCTCCCTGCTAATGGCCTGGGAAAGCAGGGGAGGATGCCCAAGTCCCGGTACTCATGGGAGACCTGGAAGAAGCTCCCGGCTCCCGGCTCCAGGCTCTCGGCTCCCGGCTTCAGCCTGGCCCAGCCCCAGCCAGCATGGCCATTTGGGGAGTGAACCACGACGGAAGACCTCTCTCTGTATCTCTCTGTCTCTCCCTCTCTGTAACTCTGCCTCTCAAAGAATCCTTTTTAAACAAATAGGGTCTTCCGGCGGGGGAGTTAAGGTTTGTGGGGGAGGGGTGGATTTCGGGCTGAGAGGGGCCCAGGCAGCTCCAGCCCCCGCCCTGGGAAATGGGAGAGCGGAGACCTCCAGGGGGCGGAGAATCCTGTCCTGGCCTACACCCCGCCCCCGGGGCTCCCTGCTCCCCGGAGGTCCCACGCCCCCCAGCCCCTCCCCCCATGTCACCTGAAGGACGCCCCTCGCTCGGCCCCGGGCAAGGCGCCCGGCGCCCTGAACCCGGCTGTCCGCTGCCGCTGCGTTTTGACTAATAGGACACTTAGCCTAATGAGGAGTGTTAGCATAAGAGGAGCTTGCTAATTAAACTTTAAGCCTCGTCAGCCCGGGGATTAGCCGAGCTCGGAACAAAGCATTCGTCAGGGGCCTGCGCCGCTCCCGGCCGGGGCCGGCCGGTGCGGGCTCCGCCACAAACCCCTGGGGGCCTCTGCTGCGGAGCCACGAAGGAATTTTCCGGAAGTGCCGGAGCCCCTGCAGCCCCTGGCAGGGCCAGGCTGGGGCTGGGGGAGGTGGTCCTTGCACTGAAGAAATCAGGGTAAGGGTCTCACCGGCCACGGTGCGAGGGCAGCTGCCCCCGAGGACGCCCAGACTCAGCGAGGGGCTGGTGGGCGGGGCTTTCTGCCTCCCGCTGGGGGCCCCGCCACGCCCAGCCCTCCAGTGTGGACACGGGGGCGTCACCGTGTCACCCCCTGAACTCCGACCTTGCTGCCTAACACGGCCACGGCCACCGGTCAGGGCCAGGGCCAGGGTCCTCTTGGAGAGATCCCACAGAGACAGGGCAAAGCTACTGGATAAGGGGCGGGCCTGGGCACAGAGCCCCTCCCTGCCTGCGGGCCCCGCCCACACCCACACCTTTGCTCCCGGGGGTGGGGGGAGGGGAGGGGCGGCCTGCGGGGGAGGTGAGTCAGCACTGGCTGCAGCCCCCACGCAGGGCTAGGGCAGGGTCCCTGGGGGGGGATCCGTGAGGACCCCGTGTAGCTGAGGCAAGGGGGGGAGGCTGGATTTCCCAGGAGCGGGTGGGGGGGGGGCTGGAGCAGGCTGGGAGGTGAACAACTGGACTTCCTGCTGTGAGCCAGGCTGGGGCCTGCAGGGGACCCTCACCAGGGTCCCACCACATTCCATCATATACCCCCCTGCCACACCCCAGTCTCTGCCTGCCCAGCCTCCGCCCCGGCCCCGCCCCTGCCCAGCCTCCGCCCGGCTTGGCCACCGTGTTCTGTCTCCAAAGCTCTCCCTATTCTGGGCCTTTTGTGCCTTTAAAAATAGCAGCACATTTCGCTTCATTCACCTGAAGGCAGAGGGAGATCTTCACTCCCCAAATGCGCGCCACAGCCGAGCCCAGGACGGCACCCGGGTCTCCCACGTGGGTGGCAGGGACCCAGGCTCCTGCGCCGTCCTGGAGGCAGAGGAGCCGGGACTCGATCCCAGCCCTCGGACTGGGATGTGGGCGTCCTGGTGGCCAAGCAGCCTGTGGCCCCTGGCGCCTTCTGCGTGCCCGGCGGCCACGCCTGGCCCCCCCCCAGCCGGGAGGTCGCAGGTCCATCGCACTGCAGCCGGTGTCGGTGCCCATTCCTGGGCCCGGCTGGACAGACCAGGTCAGACGTGCGAGAGGGGTGCTGCGGGGAACACGCATGACACACGTGCACACGTGTTTGCCCGGTGCCCACTTTCAGCACAGGAGCCACTGGTTCACGTGGAAACACTGGGCTTACGCCTGGAGGGCCCACTGCCCACTGTCCACGGCGGCTGGGCCCTCCCACCTGTCAGAGCAGGTGGTGGACGGGGGCGGCGACCGCTCTCCCCTCCCCCCTACAGGTGCCTGGACGCACTCCATCCCCTCCCTGCAGGGTGAGGCCAGCGATGGCTGGAGCGGGGCCGTGGACACGAGCAGAGACAGCCCAGGCTGGGGAGCCCCCGAACCCAGAACCCCAGCACTGCGGCCTCAGGGACTCTGTGTGTCCAGCCCCCGGCCTTGCTGTTGCCCTCAGTGACAAGGGCAGGTGGGGCCCACAGGAGGATGCTCAACCCCTTCCCTGAGCCGGGGGGGGGGGGCTGTGTGCGTGGGCTGTGGGTGTGATGCGCGTGGGACCTGGCCGCGGGGATGAGTGCACACGCGTGTGTCAGCGTGCACTCGGCCCCGTCCCGAGCTTGCCCAGCGCAGGAGGCCCTGCCGGCGGCTCAGAGGGGCTGAGCCACTTGTCCAACCACAGGGCGCTGGGACGGAGATGCACGGCCGTGGCCGCAAGGTCCCCAGGGCAACGTGACCTGGGCCTGGCTCCCGGCGGCTCTAGCAGGTCCCTAAGCTGCCGAAGGACCGCCCAGCGCCTAAGGCTCCCCGCTGGCGGGCCCGCACCGCGCAACCCCGGTGACACAGGGACCCTTCCCGGCGGGAATGCGTGGCCTTGAGGAATGGAGAGCGGGGGGAGGGCATCTGGGGGCCGGGGGCGCCCCGACCCAGGAAGGGCCCCGCTCCCGCGCGCGGGCGCGCTCACGCACACCCTCCGCGTGCGCCCCGCAGGTGACGGCCGCCTCGCCGGGCCCCGCCTGCCTCCAGACGCTAGGAGGGGCTGGGCGGGAGGGGCCGTGTGATGGGGCGGGGGCGGGAGGGAAGATTTTCAAGGTAAAAAATGAGCCTGGCGCTGCGGCTCCGGGAGGGCGGGCGCGGCGGACTGATGAGACCCGGGCGGGGAGCCCATCCATTACGCGGGAAGGGCCCCGCGCCGCCCCGCGCCGCGCCCGCGGCCGCTCGTCAGCGGTTCCCGCGCAGAATGAAAATGTAAATGTCTCTGATTAGTCACTGTCAGCAGGTGCGCCCCCCCCCCCCCCGCACGCGGGCGCCATTTATCGCGGCGGGGGCTTCACGCGCTTTTTTCTATTAAATTTCTTTTTCTTTCTTCTTTTCTTTTGACAGGCAGAGTGGACAGTGAGAGGGACAGAGAGAAAGGTCTTCCTTTGCCGTTGGTTCACCCCACAATGGCCACTGCAGCCGGCGCGCCGCGCTGATCCAAAGCCAGGAGCCAGGTGCTTCTCCTGGTCTCCCATGGGGTGCAGGGCCCAAGCACCTGGGCCATCCTCCACTGAACTCCCGGGCCACAGCAGAGAGCTGGCCTGGAAGAGGAGCAACCGGGACAGAATCCGGCGCCCAGACCGGGACTGGAACCCGGTGTGCCGGCGCCGCAGGCGGAGGATTAGCCTAGTGAGCCGCGGCACCAGCCATAAATTTCTTAAAATTAATGTTTTGTGCGGCTCCGGGAAACTCGACCTATTCGGGGCCCGCAGGGCTGAGCACGCAGCCCCTGGGTTATGGGGGCCAGAGAGGGACCCGCCCAGGGCGGGGCGGGCCACTGCGCTGGCAGAGAGAGAGAGAGAGAGAGAGAGAGAGACCCCCTCTGCGGGCGGAAGTCGTGGTTTTATTATTCGGTGTCGCCCCCCACCGGAGCGCGGGGCCACCATGGGGCCGGGGTCCTGCACCGGCAGCGGAGAGAGGAGCCCGCAGTCCCCTCAGCCGGGCAGCCCCGCCCTCCCACCAACTGGGGCTGAGGCCCGAGACCCCCAGGCCCCCCCTGCCGCCTCCGGGGAGCCTTTCCCACTGCCCCTGCAGGCCAGGACCCCCGCTGCTTCCTCCCCTGCCCTGCACCCCTGCCCCAGGGACCCCCCACAGAGCCTGCTTGGACAGAACCAGAGGGAGAAACGGAGGCCCGTGGGTGACCCGGATCAGACCCGGATGAGCCCCAGGGGCTGCCTGGTTGCCCCCTCCCCACCCCCACCCGTGGCTCCAGCCAGGGCCCTTGGGGGGACTTAGCACTTTATTAGCCTGTCAGCGCCTGGGGGGTCCCGGGGGGCCTTGGGGCGGCGGCTCCTGGATTTTATGCGCCCCTCCCTAAATCCTGTTGCCCCCAACCCCACCTGGCCCTGCCTTGCCACCCCCACACCCTGGCTGGGCTCTGTGGGTGACCCCTGCCACCCCCCCCAGGCCTCCCTCAGACACAGGGAGTCAGGAACTGGTGGCTGTGGGCTAGGGTGGGTCCGGGCCGGAATCAGGACCCCTCGGAGGACAGCCCAGGACAGGCCGCGTCCCCCTCTGGGCCTGGGCTCTCCAGGCAGCAGTGGGATGCGTGGCACACGGCAGGCTCTGCAAGCACCGGGAGATGCCAAGGAGCCCGGCTCTGGGTGCCCCAGAGCCTCTGCCCGCCGGCACTGCCCGGCCAAGGCCCCGCCCCTTCCCCAGCTCTGTGGCGCATCTGTGAGGGGGAGGGGCATCAGAAGAGACAGTGAGGGGGCAGCGCCCACTCGGGGAGCTACCACCACCTGGACTCCCTCCCACCAGCCCTGCAGCAGGGAGAACCTGACCCCGCTCCTGCCTCTGCCCTCCAGGGGCTGTGCCATGGGGTGGGGGCTCTCTCCCTCCAGGGGGCAGGGCCAGGGGCCACAGGGAGAGCAGAGGAGCTGGGACTGCAAACCAAGTGGGAGAGACTGGTGTGCAGCCGGTGCCAGCCCCTACCTGCCCGCCTCCCTGGTCCAGCTGGGCAGCTCCCTGGACGTCCCGGCTCCTGCCTCGCCCAGGGTCAGGAAGCAGAGACCCCACCCCTCCATCCAGGGGCTCAGCCTGCTTTCCCCGCCTCCTTGCAGCCAGAGCCAGGGCCGGGCGGGGCAGCAGGCTCGGCTGGCCACGGGGCCAGCAGCTCAGCCCTGAAGTCTGACCCCCTCGGCCTGCCCTCCCCCCGCCTCACTGAACACACGCCTCCCAGACTCTGACTGACAAATTTATTAAGTCTTGGAAAGAGCTGATCACCAGAGAATAAACAGACACGGGACGTTCACAGACCAACAGGTAGCTGAGGTGCGGGTTTGCGGGAGGGTTTCCACTCACGCGGCCGGCCTTGTGTCTGGACACTGCGCAGGCGGCTCCGGGGGGCCTCTCGGAGGGTCCGACGGAGGGGATGGGCTCCTCCCCACTTCTCCAGTCCCGGCGGGCGGACCCCGCAGAGCCGCAGGGAGGGCTGTTTGGCAATGGCAGGTGAAGGCGTAGCCTGGAGGAGGCCGGTGCGGCTGCGGCTTGGGGGGAGGGGGTGGGGCACTCTTTCGGGGTAGGGGCCCCCCCGGGACATCCGGCCCCTCTGCAGGGCTCTCCCGAAAAACAGAAACTTCCAGAGACGGGGGAGGGGCAGGGTCCGAGAGAGCTGGAGGACACGCCCCGCCCCCGCTGGACAAGGCCCATCTCCGACCCGCAGTAGGGCGAGGGGCCGGCAACACAGGACCTCAGGAGCAAGCACACAATGGCCTTTTCTTCTTCATTTTGGAGATTATAAAGCAGTTTCCAGCCCCGGGGCTGTGCCCGTCCGAGCTGGGGAGGGGCCCACCAGGGCGGGGCCGGGACAGCGGCAGGTGCTCAGGTGGTCCGTCGAGAAGGGGGGGAGCTTGCTTGCAAAACTCGGCCCAGGAGGCCAGCCTGTGTCCAGGAGCCAACAGGGTCCCTCCGGCGGGGGTGGGAGGGGGAGGGAGGGAGAGGGGACAGTGGGAGGCCCCTCCCCCGCCCCGCCCTCCTTCTCTGAGGTTCAGCGCCTCAGGAATCCAGAGCACAGCCCCCCAAGCCGCCCAGCCCTCGTGTCCTGTGCTGGGTGCCGCCGGGGGCCACGGTCAGAACTGGGCGTGGTCCACCTCGTCCAGCCAAGACGCAGGGCTGGCCGGGAAGTCGGGGTAACCTCCGCTGCTCCCCGTGGAGAGGTCGGAGCTGGGTCCGTTTCCCGGCAGCACCCTCATGGGCGGGGGTCCGCCCGGAGCCCCTGAGGGCACGAGGCCCAAGCCGGCCTCTGGGTACACCAGGCTGGACAGGAGGGGCTGCGGGCCAGGCAGGTTCTGTGGGGCCGCGGGGGATGGGGCGATGCCATAGGGGCTGCTGGGGCGCAGCTCCCGGTACTGCTCCGTCCCTGCCAGGCCGCCGTGCTCCAGGGCAAAGCTGCCCAGGGCTCCGGCGGGCCGGCCCAGGGCGGGGGTGGGCTCCCCCAGGCTGCCGTAGAGGCCGTTGGTGGGGCCCATTTCCGCCAGGGACGGCTCCTCTGCAACGGAAACAGAGGGTTCCCGTCAGCACCCGCCCCTCCCCTGCGGTCCCATCCTCCTGGGGTTGCCCTCCCAGGCCCCTGGGATGGGGGTGGGATTGCTGTGGGGTCAGAGCAGGGCCTGGGGTTCTAGGATGGTCCCCAAGGCCGCCCTGGGAGAGGAAATTCAAGCCCAGAGAGGCCGCGTTCAGAAGAAGCTCCTGGAACGCCCGCTCCGAGGAGGGCACAGGGGGTCCCTCGGAGGGCGCGGGGGCTTGGTGGCCGCACTGCTCCCCACCTCGGAGCAGCCGGGAATTGCGATGGCCAAGGAGGCGGCAGGACACGGGGAGCCGGGGCCTGCGCGGGCCGGGGGCTCTGTCCCCACCTAGGGAGCTGCAGGGCCCCCCTACGGGGGCCGCCGGGAAGCGCTGTCCAAGGCGAAGCCGGGGGCGCCCTCACCCGTGAAGGAGACCTCGGCGTCGCTGTCGGGGCCCTCCTGGGCGCTGTCCTTGTCCGCCTTGGCGCTGCCGCGGGAGCGCTTCATGGTGCGGAAGTACTGGCCCCAGCGCTGCCGGCCCGCGTCCTTCTTCAGCCGCTTCTCCTTGGCCCGGCGGTTCTGGAACCACACCTGCGGGCGCCGGCGGGGCGCCAGTGAGCTGCCGCGGGGGCCGGGGGCCGGGGCCGGGGCTCGCGCGCGCCGCAGGGGCCGGCCCGGGGCGGCGCTGACCTGCACGACGCGCATGTCCAGGCCGGTCTCGGACGAGAGCTGCTCGCGCACGTGGCGCGCCGGCTTGGGCGAGGTGTTGTAGGCGCTCTTGAGCGTCTCCAGCTGCTTGGCCGTGATGGTCGTGCGCGGCCGCTTGGCCGTGGCCTCCGCCTCTGCACGGCGGGACGCGCCATCAGGCGGGGCCGGCCCTGGGCTCCCGCGGGCGCCCCGACTCCCGCCCGGCCGCCCTGCGCGGCGGCGGAGGGAAACGTCTCCCCGGGACCCTCCGTCCGGCCACCCCCCCCCCCGGGCGCCCAGGGGTCCTCCTTTAGGGCAGGGCCAGCCTTTAGGGCTGAAGATCCACACAATCCCGACTTCCTCCCGGCTCCCTCGCCCTGGGACCCCAGGTGCCTGCTCCCAGGGCGGCTCTGCCGCTACTCCCCACCCCGCGGCCGAGGTCGTGGCGCCCCTCCCGCCCCGGCCCCGGAATTCCTGCCCGCTGGGCCTGGAGGAGCCGGCGCTGGCCCGGTTTCGCAGCGGGGCCCGGGCCGGTGTGTGAGGGGAGTGGTTCCCGCGGCCCCGCACTGACCTCGCTGCTTGGCCGTTTCGTAGTCCGCCTTGCACACGAGCCTGCTGTCTTCCATGAGGTAGAATTCGTCGCCCGTGGCCAGCTGCCGCTTGCACACGACGCACGCGAAGCAGTGCAGGTGGTACACGAAGTCCTGCGCGCGGCGCACCACCTGCGTGGGCGGGATGCCCAGCTGGCACGCGGCGCACTTGGTCCCGAAGCGCCTGCGGGACGCACAGGGTCGGGCTCAGCGCCTTCGCCCGGAGCGGGTCGGAGCCCGACGGTGGGCGGGGAAGGCTCGGTCCGCCCGGCGGCCCCGCGGCAGCTCCGCCAGGGCCAGGCAGAGCCTCTGTGGAGCAGGAGAGACCGGCGCGGCCGGCGCCCTGGCTTCAGACCCCGAGGCTTCCCCACCCCCCAGCCTGGGACAAATGCGAGCAGTTTAGGAGGGAGCGGTTCACTTTGGACTCCTTTGTAATGGGGTGCTTCCACGGTTTACAAGATAAATTAATTTTTATTTTCCAAATACTGTTTGCTGACGAGGCGGCCAGGCCCAGCCACCCCCGGGGGACATCCCAGCTCAGGATCTCGGCGATGGGCGGGGTGGAGGCCCCCGGCCCTCCCTGCCCCCACCGGCTCACTTGAAGGAGTCGGGGTGGAGGCCCCCAGCCCCCACCCCCCCGGCCGGCCCCCGCAGGCTCACTTGAAGGAGTCTGGGTGGAGACCCCCGGCCCTCCCCGGCCCCCCCGCCCCCCCTCACTTGAAGAAGTCCTCCTTGCAGTACAGGCTCTCCCCGCGGCTGAAGCAGCGCTCGGCCAGCGGCGTGTGGCAGTCGCTGCACTTGAGGCAGCGGCTGTGCCAGTGGCGGTCCAGGGCCTTGAGGATGAAGCGGTCCAGGATGTGCTGGTCGCAGCCGGCGCACAGCGGGATCTCTGTGGGCACGAGGGACCCTGGGTCACACGAAGTCACCTCCCACCAGCCCCAGCCGGCTTCGCGGCCGAGGCAGGCCCAGGACCCAAGCCTGCCAAGGGACCCGGTCTGCAGCCCCTGGAGCTGGGCAGGGGGCGGGGGGAGGGAGTGGGTGCCACCTGCTTGGTCTGTGAGCAGGAGGGTGGCCAGACCACCCCAGGAGCCGGGACACGGTTTCAAATGTCCCCAGTGCCCCAGTGAACTCCAGGAGGCTCTGCCCTGGGAATCCAGCGTAGGAAATGGGAAGACAAATCCTTGGCCGGCGCGGGGGCTGGCCACAGGCTGGGCACGGGGCGCTGCCTTGCATGTCCTTGCACAACTAAGCGTCATGGTTACACTTTCTAGAAACATCCAGAAGGTGTGTGTGGCCTCCCAGCCTGGCCCAGTCTGCTGGCCATTGAGGTACAAATGTGGGGTGGCCACAGGAGTACAGGTGGCCTGTGGGCACCAGGCTCAGGCCGGGGTGCAGAGGCACACAGTAGGTGCCTTTCCTCCCACGCAGTCACATCCCTCAGACGTCTGGCCTTTGGGGGCCCGGAATCCTGGGGTGCCTGGGGCTTGACCACCCTGCTAATTTGGAAAAGGTCTCTGAGAGGGGGGAGCCAGGCAGGGGGCGCGGCCTGCTGTCACGCTGCGCGCGGGCAAGGGTAGGCACCCTCCCACCCCTCCTGCCGGGGCGGGGACAGAGACCCCCCCAGTGGGTCCCAGGAACCGGGAAGCAGCCCTCTGGGACCTGGGAGTTTAAAATCCGGCTCGACCCTCGCTCTCTGCAACCGACTCGTCCCGCCTCTGGCAAAGCCGGGCCCGGTACGGAGCTGAGGATGCTCGGCGCGCCGGGGTCCCCACGGCGAGGACCTCGGGGGTGCAGCTGGGGTGGCACAAGTCCCCTCGGTGCGAATTCAGCACCGCCGCGCGGACAGCGCCCGGGTCGCGCCGCCCCGAGCCCGCATCAGGCAAAAGCGCCCACGCCCGCCCCACGCTCCACCCCCGGCTTACGCTGCATGGTGGTTCGGCCACGGCGGGGTCTCCGTCGCCCGGCGTCCCGGAGCCGGCGCGACCAGTCCTCTCCCCTCCCTGCGACTCCCTCCTCTCCTGCCTCTTCCTCCCAGCCCTGAGACCACCCCTCCCAGGAACCGTCGGAAAATAAATAAATAAGGGGGCAGCGAGACCCCGCAGCGGGATGCAGCCCCTTCCCCACCTGCCCGCTCGGTTCCTCGCACTCCCACCGCGCCAGCCCGGGAGCCCGCGGGGAGCGGCCCAGGGCGCGGGGAGCGAGGCTCGTGCCTCCCGCAGGCTGGGGGCCAGGACAAGCGGGCTTTCTCGAGCCGCAGGCGGGTTCTGACCGTCTGGGTGTCCACAGAGCGGGCGCGGGAGCGGCGGTCAGCCGTCCCCCTCGTTGGACTCGGCTCCCCCGGACGGGGTCGGGCGGGCGTGGGCTGGGAAGAGCCCTCCTGGGACGCTCTCGCCCCAGGGTCACCTGGCCCCGCGGCAGCTCCCCGCACGCCCTCCAGCCGGAGGCGCTTCTCTGCCGAGGTGCCCCGCACACCCGACAGCGCCCGGGGCCCCGACGCAAACTCGCACCCGCTCCCGTCCAGGTCCCTCTCTCCGGGCCTGCGCTCGCCGGGGCACCCACCTCTGCGCAGGTCGGCCCTCCGCGCCAGCAGCGCCAGCAGCAGGTCACCGCCCGCCGGCTCCCGGGCCGGGCCCAGCTCCGCGCGCGCCTCCATGAGTCCCGCCTCCGGCGCCGGCGCTCCCCGGGCCCGAACTTTCCCGGGGTCCGGCCAGGCCCCGGTCGCAATGGTCAGAGCGACTCCGGCGCTGCTGGGCGCTGCGCCCGCGGGCGGCCCAGGGGCCCGAGACTCAGGCCGCACGGAGGGCGGAGCGGCCGGGGGCGGGGCCGAGACGCGGGGCGGGGCCGGGGGTCGCGGACACGCGCCAGGGGCGGCCGCGGGCTCTGCGGGCCTTAGCGCGGGGACCTTGCAGTGCCCGCGGGAGGGGATGCGTGAGAAGGACGGAGTCCAGCCTGACCACAGGCGTTAGGCCCTGCCCCGCAGCTTCCTGTCCCGGCGCGGGCTCCAAGTGAGCTCCAGCAGGGCTGGGGGTCCTGGGAGGACGCCGGCTCCTCCCGCGACCGGGACTGGGGCTCCGGAGCGGGTGCTGGGGCTGGGAGTCTTCGTGACGACGCCTGGAGCGCGACCCGGAGCTCAGAGAGCGCGGGAGCCGCAAGGAAGGCCTCCTGGCGGCCGCGACCCCAGACCTCCGCTGCGGCCTCGCTCCCAGGCCCGGGTCGGGTCGGGAAGGAGCAGGGTTCTGGGGAGGGAGCAGGCTCAGGTCTTCGGCCTGGACACGCAGCCAAGACTGCGGGTCTGGGGCACTGAGTGGGGAAGCCCGGGACACACCCTCGGGCGCCCCCGGCCTCACTCGCCTCGCACAGAAGTCTCGGCGCCTGGGTTTGCAGCTTCCTGCCCAGAATCCAAACAGGTGAGCGGTCGGAGCCCCTCTGTCCTTGCACAAAGCGGGACGCACCTGGGAGTCACCCAGGCCTCCTCCAGCTGCCCTAAGTGCCCGGTGCTTTAATGCCCCCTGCAGACCCGCGCAGTTCCGCGTCGCCACCGGCAGCGCGACTCCCTGGCTCCCTCCTGCCCCGCGCCTGTTACCCTAGAAGGGCCAGGGCCAGGGCACCGGGGCGTGGAGCGGAGTTGTTCTGGCGTTAAGTGTCAGCTGTCGCAGAGGGACGGCGGGGCCATGTGTGGCTTCACCGGGAAAAGCCGGTAGCGGTGGAGGCGGCGGCCCCACGCCGCTGGGCATCTGGCGAGTGCGCCAACAATAGCGGAATGGTCCTTGGGGAGGGCGGTTCAGGCGGGAGACCCGGCCCGGGGGCCAGAGCTGTGAGGGGCTCTGGTCTGGGGAGCAAAGGCCCGACGCAGGCCAGCGCCAGGCCCTCGGAGCCACCCCTCGCCTCCGTGGCCGCCTCCATGCTCCGTCCCGTGTCCCCGGACTATCCCTCGCCGCCCGGTTCCCCGCGCCGCGCCGGCTCTTACCCCGAGGCCCGCCGAGGCTGCAGACGGCGGTGGCCGCGGGGGCCCCGGGCCCCTCCGGGTCGCGGTCGAGTTCCGTCTCCAGCAGCATAGCGGCCGCCGGGCTGGGCTGAGTCGCGCGTCCCCCGAGGGCTCGTAGCTCCCCGCCCTGGCGCGCCCCTTCCGCGTCGCGGGGAGCTCCTGGAGCGGCCGGACGCTGTCCGCGGTGCTGAAGGAGGCGCCCGCCGCCCGCCCCGCCTGCGCGCCCGCCCGCCCCCTCCCCGTCCCCGCCCCCCGCCCGCCCCCGGGGCCCGGGCTGTCGGCGTCGGGCGCGTGCCCCTCCCGTGCGGGCCTGGCCGGACTCCGCGGCCCTCGCCTTCGCCCCCGCAGCCACGCGGCAGCCGCGTCCGGTTCCGCTGCGCCCTGAGCTCCCCTCCCGGGTTCGCAGCAAGCGGGTCTCCGCGCCGGACGCCCGCAGCTCGGGGCGCCCTGGGGCTCTCCCCGCACAGCTGGCCTCAGCACCTCCTCCGTCCCAGCCGACCTCAACTGCCGGCCGCGCTCCAGGCCACCGGGGCGCCCCGTCCAGGAGGAAGGGCACCTGTGGTCACCCGACACAAACGCTGCGCGGCGCGCCGGGCGCCGACCCCAGGGCACACGGAGCTTTCCCACCAGGCTCTCCCGGAACCCGGTGGCGTTGGGCGTGGGGAGCCGGGGTTCCTGGGGCCTCCCTCCCCTACCCCAATAAGGGCTGCCACGGACCGCACTCTGGCGGGAAGTCCGCGAGCTGTCCGGCGGCCGCCCCAGCCCGCAGCAGCCCCAGGGAGCTCACCGGCCACCCGTCCCCAGCCTCCACTTCCCACCCGACCCTCGCGGCCATCCGGGGGTCTCTGGTTTCGTAGGGGAAGCCCCGCCTGACAAGGACCAGGTCACAAACGTCAGATTTATTTTTAAAATGTATTTAAATACAAAATGCTGACTTTCTCTGCAGGTAAGAAATTCCACCAACATTTCCATGTCAATTGGGCTCTTAAAATGCAAATCCTTCCATTAAAAATAAATAAACATTTAAATTACTCAGCTATCATTTGTATTAGTCGCAATACTTAAACTTTAGAAAATAGACTTGAACCTTGCCCGGAGCGCCCCGCGGAGTGGGCCCCCCGAGGCCATTTCGCCAAACCCGGGTCCGCGAGGAAGTCCTGGGGCGCACGGCGGGGAGTGGCGGCTCCTGAGGCATCTTTGGACCCCGACGCGGGGGCCACCCGTGTCTGTGCGCGACCCACCGGCCGGAGACCCCTCCCCCCAGCGGCAACCCTGCCCGACAGGGCCCCCAGGAGGCCGCTGGCAGCCACCGGTGTGAGTACAAAACGGGAACCTGGCGGAGAAGACATTTACAGCCACGGGCCCACAGGCGAATCCGCCCCAGCAGCAGCCCGACAACCCAGGCCCACGCGGGGGCTCGCCGTCGCCGTCCGGCAGCCGCGCATGCGCCTGGCCATATCCCAGCGGGGAGGGGGGGCGGAGAGCTGGTCCTCGCGTGCCGCGACCCCGCCCGCCCTCAGCGCGGGACTGCCAGGAGGAGGCAGAGTCCACGTGCGTGCGCGCCCTTGCACGGAGCGAAGCCACAGGACCCCCGCTGCTCCTGGCAGAGCACGCGCGGGAGCCCACGGCCCTGAGCTCCCGCGGAGACCCCGCGGGGGCAGCCACGCAGCGCAGCCGAGGTCCGGACGCAAACCACTGGGGACCGCGGGGGCGGCCATCTGGGAAGGCCGCCGAGCTTCCCTGAGGGCTCGGCAGGGCGACCCCCGTGAAGCCGGCGAGGACCCTCGGTGCCCTACACGGCCGGGTGGTGAAGCCGCGGCTTCCAGCGCTTGGACCGCACGCGGAAGAAGAAGTACATGACCATGAGGAAGAGGGACGAGGCCACGTAGAGCAGCACGCAGAGGCTCATGTCCAGGCTGGAGAAGCCCACGCCCAGGAAGGGCACGGCCGCCCCGGCCTCCTGGCGCGCGCCGGACCCCAGGCGGCTCTGCAGCCGGACGTCCAGCCCGCGGCGCCAGCTCTGCGACAGGGGCGGGCTGGGGCCCGGCGCCCCGGGCGGCCGCGGACTCTGGGCCTCCGGGCCTGCGAGGGCCTTGGCCGGGGGCGTGCGGCCGCGCTCCTCGGCGCGCCCCCCGCCCCCCAGGTCCGCGGAGTAGGTGTCCAGGAGGTTGTGGGCGCCGTAGTGCCGCTTCAGGAAGGCTAGCACCTGGCCTTCGGCCCAGCCGTGCAGCCCCTTGGTCTCCTCGTGGCAGGCCGGGCAGAGGTCTGGCGTGGGCCACGGCGCCTTGGGGAACTTGGGGTCCTCACTCGGGTGACCTAGGGAGAGGAGAGAGGCCGGGCAGCCGCAGCGCAGAGGCTGCCCGCCCAGGCTTCAGGGGCCTCAAAACAGGCCCCAGGTGCCAGGTGCGCCCCAGGTGTGCCCCAGGCGTGCCAGGTGTGCCCCAGGTGTGTCAGGTGCGCCCCAGGTGTGCCCCAGGCGTGCCCGGTGTGCCCCAGGTGTCACGTATGTCCCAGGCGTGCCTCAAGTGCGTCAGATGTGTGCCCGGTGAGGAACGGGGAAACACCGAGGCGCAGGCCGTCCCCACCCCGCCGGTGCTCAGCGCCACGCTCCCAGAGGCGGCCCACGTGGCAGCGGCATGAGCTCGCCGGATGGGACGCGGCTGTCCGAGGCCGGGCCCGGTCAGTGACAGGCTAGGGCTCTGCTGGCCCTCCGAGGTGGACGTGCACCCCGGCCCAGCAGCCGCAGAAGCAACCGGGCCCGGCCGCGAGGGGAGCGGAAGCCAATCTCCTTAGTGCTCAGCTGCCGCTCCGGGCGCGGTGGATTAAATAAAGAGCCGCGTCCGGGCGCCCCTCATTTCTATTAAATGTATTAAGTGTACTTCTCGGCGGAATTCTCTCTAAGCCTAATTTTAATCTGTCATCGACTTACAACAGCTTGAACCCCGCAACGCTGGGAAAACACCTGCGCCCCATTTAGCCGGCGCGCTCGAAGCGCGCGCAGGTCTGGCGGCAGTCCCGGCACAGAGTGCGCCCGCCTGCTCGCCCCTCACCTGCCAGGCGGCTGTTGACCGCGTTGTGCCCCCTCCAGAGCCAGAGCACGGCCTGGTCCGCCGTCTTCACCGCGTCCATGGATTCTCTGGCCATCTCCTCGAAATGCTGCCCGCACTCCTTACAGCCGAAGAAGGTGTGGACGTACCTCCTCACGGCCCGCAGCACGGCCTGCGGGTCGTCCTCCAGACCTAGGCGCACAGCCGAGTGGGCTCCGGGGCGGGCACTGCCCATGGACTAGCCCACCTCACAGCCCGCCCCGGGGCGCCTCCGGCCGCGGCCTACCCGGCTGCTAGTGCTCCTTTGGGGGGATGGGGGTCTCCCACCCACTGGTCCACTCCCCAGATGCCCACGACGGCCAGGGCTGAGCTGGGGCCGAAGCCAGGAACTCGGCCATCTCGGCCAGCACCGCTGCCCCCCAGGGTGGACATCAGCAGGAGGCGGGGGCCGGAGGCCAGGCCACGCGCTACGGCTGGGCGTCCCGGAGTGGCCGCTCACCCACTGTGCCGCAGACCCGCCCTCTCGCGGCCAGCAAGGAGCACTCGGCCCTGCCCCTGCACTGACTCGGGGTCGCCCAGGCCCCAGCAGGACGCCGGCCCTGCCTCTCGACGTCTGCAGGCCGCAGTGCCGGCTCAAGTAGCCGGGCTCCTGCTGCTGGCTGGGGAGACCCACACTCAGGCCCCAGATGCGGCCCCGGCCCCTGCAGGCGTTTATGGAGCTGACCAGCAGATGAGAGCTGGTTTTTTCTCTCTCAATTAATTTTTAAAAAATCACAAAAGCCTAAACCACTTAAAAACCACAGTTTAGGCCAGCGCCACGGCTCACCAGGCAAATCCTCCACCTGCGGCGCTGGCACACCGGGTTCTAGTCCTGGTCGGGGCGCCGGATTCTGTCCCGGTTGCCCCTCTTCCAGGCCAGCTCTCTGCTGTGGCCAGGGAGTGCAGTGGAGGATGGCCCAGGTCCTTGGGCCCTGCACCCCATGGGAGACCAGGAGAAGCACCTGGCTCCTGCCTTCAGATCAGCACAGCACACCAGTTGCAACGCGCTGGCTGTAGTGGCCACTTGGGGGGTGAACCAACGGTAAAGGAAGACCTTTCTCCCTGTCTCTCTCACTAACTTTGTCAAAAAAATTAAAAATAAATAAATAAAAACCACAGTTTAAGAAAACAGTCTGGCCTCCCCAAACCACTCGGGGACAATGAGTGACACCCAGTGTTCCGGAGGTGGGGGGGGGGGCGGATCCTGAGACCCACAGCCCCCGCCCAGACAACAGGGGGGTCGGGAGCCCCCAGGCCGCCCGCCGTGCTCTCTCCACGCAGGGCCAGCCCAGGAGGACCGTGGCCCTGCAGCTCCTCACCCTGGTGACCCTGGCCCCACGGGGTCTCAGGTCACCTCGCGCACGGCCAACCCCTCCTGGCTGCGAGGGTCATCGGGCAGCAGGTGGCATCCAGTGTGGCTCTGCCCCCGGCCGTCTGCCTGCTCCCCGCGGGAGAGCCCCAGACATCTGCCCCTCATCACCCAGTAGCCCCCCTGCTGGGGACCCTAATCTTTAAAGTGGACAAGAGCCATAAACCTCCACCTGAGGGGATTAGCGCCCTCGGCGGGCGTTCAGTCCATGGCTCGACACGCGACACGGAGGAGGCCGCCCAGACTTAATCCCGTGGCCGCGCCTGACCCAATTCTCCCGGCAGGAGCCGGCTCCTCTGAGACGGCCGCCGTGCCCGCGACTTGTGCTGCCAAGGCGGGTGTGGGGGTCAGGGCTGAGACGCGCCCGCAGGGGGGCAGGGGTGCGGTGTGGCCTGCCTCACGCGCCAGCGCTCCCTGGAACGCCCAGGGCCTGCCGGCGGACGCCTCCCCCACGCTCACCCCGGGGCCTGGGGGCAGCGAGCAGCGACACCCGAGGACAGCTGGGGGCTGCCCTGAGCCCACTGCTTCTCCCCACGGGTGGGGCCCACACCCCGCGAGCCTGGCTGGGTCCCCAGGTCCCCAAGGGGCCGCCCTGAACCTGGTGCTACCTGGAGGGGGATCCGGCGCTGGCCTGTGCCGGGTGTCCCAGCACCCCAGAGCGACGGCTGCCGAGTGGCTGTGGCCACGGGAGCCCACATGGCACTGACACGAGGACGCAGACGAGCCCTGCTGGGGTGAGCAGGGCAGACGTGTGCCACTGTGCCTCCTAGGCTCGACGGCCGGGAAGCACCCTGTGGCAGGGCGAGCTGCCCACGTGCCCGGGGCCCTGCACCCACGGGGGAGACCTGGAGGGGGCTCCTGGCTCCTGCCTGGCCCAGCCCAGCCACTGTGGTCACCTGGGAGTGACCCAGAGGATGGAAGGCCCCTTTCTGTCACTCCGCCTTTCAAGTTTATATAAACCTTCCATAAAGAAGGAGAAGACCAGCTTGCTTTGGCCCAGGCTGTCGTGGGTGACGCTGGGCGCTGGCCCAGAGCCGGGTGCAGCCAGAACGCACAGCGCGGTCTCAAGGCGGTAAAAATCCAACCAAAAACTTCAGCGTCTGGGAAAGGGCGGGAAACTCAACTCTGTTCCAGCTCCTTCCAACAACCCGAGCCTGGGAACCTGGCCCTGGCTTCGGGCGGCTCAGCCCCGCCTGCGCGTGGGGTGGGCCTGGAACAGGTGCGTCTCACGCCCCCCTGGTGGGAGCTGCCCCAGAGGCCTGGGGACGGGGGCCCAAGCGTGGCCAGGGCCAGCAGGGGCAGCCTGCAGCAGCCCAGGGGGACCCCGGCCTGGCCCAGGAGCTGCGAGGTCAGGAACGTGGGGCGCAGGCGTGGGCCCCCGGGGGCGTTACCTGTGCCAGCCAGTGCTTCCGGGTGGGTGGAGGCGCGCACGGTGAGGGTGTGGAACAGCGTCCACAGCGAGCACGGGTAGCCCCGCAGCTCCGGGCGGCTGCCCTGACAGCCCACCCACCTGGTCTGGTTAGGCAGGAACACCCCAGAAATCTGGAAGGAACCACGACAGACAGACACGCGTCAGACGCAGCGGAGGAGCCCCAGCCTGGCAGGGCCGGGTGTGGCCCAACTCCACCGCCACGCCCTGCCCGTGCCCACGCCCGGCGTCTCCACCAGGTTAAAAGTGCGTGTCGTCGCAGGAACGCGGAAATGCGCCCGCCCCGCTAAGCAGCGGCCAGCAGCAGGCCAGTGCCGGGCTCCGGCAGGGGCACCGCAGGGCCCACGCTGCCCGGGCGGGGAGGGGCGGGGCGGGCTGTCCAGCTCCAGGGCCCCGGGTGGCGCGGCTGACCACAGCGCTGTCAGAGCAGGGCCAGTGTGGCAGGGCCCGCTCCTGGCCAGGAGCATCGAGTGTCAGCGTCGCCCGCCGATGCGTCCACGGGTTCAGAACGGGACAAGACGCGGCCCAGAGGCCCGGCTCCAAGGGGCTCCAAGCGCCCAGGGCCCTGTGGAGCTGCCGGCCCCGCTGCTGGAAACTGGCCTCTGCAACCACACACGTGGTTTTGGGGGCTAAGATCAGACAAAATGACTAGAGCTTAGAAAAACACAAGCCGGGGCCAGCGTTCACGTCCCAGCTCCTCCACCTGCAACCCTGCCTCCCGCTGGTGCGTGGGCAGCTGGGCCCTGCCACCCCCAGGGCAACACTGGGCTCCTGGCTTCGGCCCGGCCCGGCCCTGCCCCGGCTGTCGCGGGCAGTTGGGGCGCGGACCAGAGAGCAGAGACCCCTCTGCCTTCAAAAAGTGAGAATAAATGAATAAAGAGTTAAAGAATTTTTTAAACTACAAGCCAAGGGGCCAGCACTGCAGAGCGGGTAAAGCCCTGGCCTGCGGCGCCAGCACCCGCTATGGACGCTGCGTCAAGTCCCGGCTGCCCCTCTTCCAGGCCAGCTCTGCCGTGGCCGGGAGTGCAGTGGAGGATGGCCCAGGTCCTGGGCCGGCCCTGCACCCCATGGGAGACCAGGAGAAGCACCTGGCTCCTGGCCTCGGATCGGCGCAGCGCCGGCCGTAGCGGCCATTTGGGGGGTGAAGCCCTTTCTCTGTCTCTCACTGTCTAACTCTGCCTGTCAAAAAACAAAACAAAACACCCACAGATGGACCTCGGCCCCAGCCCGGTGCGCACCGCCTGCGAAAGCACCGGTGAACTGACCTCCACCGCCGGCCGGCGGCAGCACAGGCACCTGGGGCGGGGCTGAACCGTGGGGGGCGGGGCTGAACCGTGGGGGGCGGGGCCGCACCTGCAGCTTGTTGTCCACCAGGTCCAGGACGGCGCTGTAGGGGACCCTCTCCAGGGGCAGGCTGGCCAGCCACTCCCGCAGCATCTCCAGCAGCTTCCTGACCGGCGGGCGCCCGGGGAACAGCTGAGGAGGGGGCCGGCTGAGAGTGAGGGGCTGTCTGGGCAAAGTGCCCCGCCCCCGCCCCGGGACCCAGAGCCCCCTGCCCACTCCCTCCCCCCACAACCCAGAGCCCCCCGCGCCCCCCCCGACCTAGAGCCCACCTGCTCCCCCAGGGACCCAGAGCCCCGCCCACCCCTCCCCCACCCCCGGGACCCAGAGCCCCCTGCCCCCCCCACCTAGAGCCCCGCCTGCTCCCCCAGGGACCCAGAGCCCCGCCCACCCCTCCCCCACCCCCGGGACCCAGAGCCCCCTGCCCCCCCCCGACCTAGAGCCCCGCCTGCTCCCCCAGGGACCCAGAGCCCCCTGCCCCCCCCCCCCGACCTAGAGCCCCGCCTGCTCCCCCAGGGACCCAGAGCCCCGCCCACCCCTCCCCCACCCCGGGACCCAGAGCCCCCTGCCCACTCCCTCCTCCCACAACCCAGAGCCCCCCGCGCCCCCCCCCGACCTAGAGCCCCACCTGCTCCCCCAGGGACCCAGAGCCCCCCTGCCCCCCCCACCTAGAGCCCCACCTACTCCCCCAGGGACCCAGAGCCCCGCCCACCCCTCCCCGACCCCCAGAACCCAGAGCCCCCCTGCGCACCCCCCCACATCTAGAGCCCCGCCTACTCCCCCAGGGACCCAGAGCCCCGCCCACCCCTCCCCCACCCCCAGAACCCAGAGCCCCCCTGCGCACCCCACCCCGACCTAGAGCCCCACCTGCTCCCCCAGGGACCCAGAGCCCCGCCCACCCCATGTGCACCCCAGCACACACCTGTCCCCAAACCCTCCCTCCACCCCCAAGGCCCAGAGCCCCGCCTTACCCCTCCCTACCCTCCTCCCCCACCCCAGGACCCAGAGCCCCGCGCGCCCCACAGGAGCCTCAGCACACACCCGTCTTCCCCTCCAGCACCCAGAGCCCCACCCGCCCCTGGGCTCCCCACGCACCCTCCCCCACCTCAGAGCGGCCCCAGCGTCTCTGGGGAAGTTGATTCAACCCACTTAGGGGCTGACCCAGCAAGCAGGGGCTCTCTAAGAACCAGGCTTCTCTGACAGCCTGGCTAACGCCCCCTCCAGCCCACACCCCTCGCTCGGACCGGGCAGCCCCTCCCAGCGACGGCTGCCATGCGGAGCTCTCTACGCGCCCAGCACCCCCCACCAGCCACCTGCACCCTCCCTGGGCCCCACCAGCCCTGGCCTGAGCCTGCTCCTTGGGAGGCCACTCCTTGGGGGGCTTGTCCAGCAGGGCAGCCCACCCGCTGGCCTCCCACTCCCACAGGAGGCCCAGGGCCCTGCTTCGGGAAGGGCTCTCAGGTGGGGACCCGCCCCGAGCCCCACGCAAGCCCCACCCGAGCCCCCAGTAGTCGAGCCTCGGCTGCACAGGCCGGAGCTCTGTGGGGCCACATCTCCCCCTGCCTGGAGCCCCGACCTGGGGTCCCCCAGCCCACACGGCCCATCCCTCGCGTGCCATCTGGGCCACGCCAGAGCCCGCAGAGGCGTGCAGCTCGGGGCCGAGGCCCATGCCCCTCCGTCACCAGGCACGGGAGGGGTGCTCGGGCACCCACCTTGGCAATGACCGTCACAAAGTCCTTGAGGGTCGTCAGCTCGGGTCCGGCCAGGGACTTGTGGGCGGCCAGCTCCACCCGCAGGAGGCAGTGCAGCCCCGACTCCAGGTCGGCCATGTACAGCTTGGACCTGCGGGCACACACGGCGCTCAGCCAGCACCGCCCCCAACAGCCCTGCCGCCCGCGGGGCCTCGCTGGGGGGCGGAGTACTTGCTTGTCAAACTCTCGCCAGGCCACGGTGGCCGCGTGGTCTTCGCTGGGCCTTGCGGGCAGGGAAAGCGACTTTCTCCTCACACCCGGCAGCGACTTCAGGTACGAGGAGAAGAAGGACCGGAGCGGCTTGGCGCTGGGGGAGGCACAGGGCAGAGGTGGGCCCCGCGCCAGGACGGGGGCGGGGGCTGAGCGTGCACCCGGGCGGCCAGGAGCGGACGCAAACCACAACCACGGCGGCCGCGTGCGTGCTTGGCGGAGACCGGAGGTGCTTGCTAAGCTGGCTCGGGCGTCGCCAAGACGGCCGGAGCCCACAGGCCCATGGGCGCAGCCCCTCCCGAGCTCCCGCGGCAGCAGCGCCGGGTGCGACACAGTTAGAGGGAGACCGTCTCCAGACGGCGGCAGAGGCCGCGGCGGGCGGGGGGCCGTGGGGGCTGCTCTCCTGGGCCACCCTCGCTTCAGGAAATCCTCCTGGAGACCGGGTGTCGGGGCTCCTGGGGGGCGCACAGCCGCCTCACGACCCCCCCGCCTGCCTTCTCCAGCCTCCTAAGGACGTCTGTGCTCGCCTGGGCTCCTCCGGGGCACAAGGGACTTGGCGCAGGGACAGGGCCCCAGAGAGGGCCCCGCCCCACCCTGCCCCGCCCTGCCCCAGCTGCCCCAGACACAGGCCAGCCTCAAGCCCGGGCCCCGCCTCCAGGGGTCCTCCACGGACCCTGCAGGACCCCGTTCTGTCCAGAAACCCACAAAAACAACACAGACAACTCGTGTCAGAACCCACAGCCACGGCCGAAAAACGAGCCCAGGGAGGCGCCCACGCTGGCCTCGGTGCCAGCTTCCTGCCGACGCACACAGGACGCCTGCCATCCCGCCTCCGCCGTGGGAGACTCAGACTCCTGGTGCCCAGGAACCGGCGGATGGAGCCGCCTGCCTCTCACAGAGGGTCCAGGGACCCCCAATTCGGCCTGCCGGCCTCCTGCGCCCACCCAGCCTGTCTCCCTGGACCCCAGCCGGGGCGCACTCACACGTGCACAAGGCCGTGCGAGCCGTTCGGGTAAACCAGGTAGCAGGACGGCAGCGAGGCGATGCCGAGCTTCTCCAGGAGGGCTCTGTCCCCGCCCAGCGCCCTGCTCACGGCGACGTTCTCGTACGGAATCAGGTCCAAGATCACCTGGGGGGGCGAGACCACGTCCTCCACTTGGCTCTCCCCAGGGCGGGCAGCGGGCTCAGCGCCGGCTCTCCCCGGGGCAGGCAGCGGGCTCCCCGGGGCAGGCAGCGGGCTCAGCGCCGGCTCTTCCCGGGGCGGGCAGCGGGCTCCCCGGGGCGGGCAGCGGGCTCAGCGCCGGCTCTCCCCGGGGCGGGCAGTGGGTTCCATGGGGCAGGCAGTGGGCTCCCCGGGGCGGGCAGTGGGCTCAGCGCCGGCTCTTCCCGGGGCGGGCAGCGGGATCCCCGGGGCGGGCAGCGGGCTCCCCGGGGCGGGCAGCGGGCTCAGCGCCGGCTCTTCCCGGGGCGGGCAGCGGGATCCCCGGGGCGGGCAGCGGGCTCAGCGCCGGTTCTTCCCGGGGCGGGCAGTGGGCTCAGCGCCGGCTCTCCCCGGGGCGGGCAGCAGCAGCCCCACCTCAGCCCTGAGACCAGAAACACCTGCTTGGGGACCAGCCTGCTTCCCGTCCACTCACAGCTGGGCTGTCACTGAGACGGCCCTGGCCGCCCCCGCCCCCGCCCCCTTCCTCAGCCAGGGCACCTCCCTGAGGCATGCGCTGAGCCAGGAAGCACCTCCTCCCGGCACAGCGAGGCCCGTCCCTGATTTAGAAGGCGGACAGCACCAGTGGCCGCGGGGCCACAGTCCACTCACAGCGCCAGGGAGAGCGTCCACGCTCACGGCGCCCAGGGCCCGCCCTTCCTCCTGGCCGGGGAGGCTCAGCTGTGTCCTGCCTGCGTCGCCCCCGTCTGCGCTGGGCCTCCACTCCTGGGCCACCAGTCTCGTGTCTCCCTGGCGGGCAGAGCCGGGCTACGCCTGCGGCGCTGGACGGCTGCTGGCGTGGGGGGGCCTCCCCCCTTGGGGGTGCCCGTCTGGCCTGGCACACGTGCGCGGCATGGGGGGGAACTGCCTGAGGGAGCGAGCCAGTGGCGGCTCCACCTCCCTCCAGAACCCTGGCCAGCCAGAGGCGGCGGCACAGGCACAGAGCGGGGTGGGTGCGGTGCTGCCGCCTCCAGCAGCTCCCTCAGCTGTGAGGCTGGTTCCTCCTTCACCCCCGTGTCCCAGCTGACGGACAGACAGGCGGGGGGTCAGGCTGGGTATGCAGCCTGCCCCAGCACTGCCGCCCCCAGGAAACAGGCGTCAGCCGGCTCCCGCTGGCCACCGCAGGTCAGAGCCTCAGGGAGATGCCTCACACGGCCCCCGGACTTGGCAGACCCAGGGCTCCCAGGACAGCCGAGTCCCAGCGGGGGGCTCAGCGCCTAGACCCTGGCTCCCCTCCCCACGCCGGGGAGTGGGGCTAAACACCACCCCCAACCTGGGCGCTGGGACCCACCTCAGCAGACCCAGCCCCGGCCACCGTAGCCGTACCTCTCGGCCCACATAGGAGCTGTTGCTTTCGAACAGAACGGCCGTGTACTGGCCACGGCCACGGTCACCGCCGAGCAGGGCGAGAACGTCGCTGGGCCTGGGGGAGGCGGGGGGGTGTTCAGCAGCTGCGGCAGGCAGCCGGACGCCACAGCCAGGCCGCGTCCACAAACGACACTCCGCACGGAGGCGCTCACCGGAGGGGGTCCAGCGGCGGGCACGCGGGGGGCCGGGTTCCCTCCGTGTGGTTCTGCAGGAAGTCGATCATCGACTGCCGGACTGTCCGCAGCTCTCTGTCGGGTCCTGCGGGGGCGCACCGTCCCTGAGTGTCCCCGTGCAGCGCGCCACCGGGACAGGCAGCCTGGCATAGCGGCAGCGCCATCGGCAGTGACTCCAGCTGGGGGCCCACGCGTGGTGACGGCAGCCGGGCCACACGGCCGGGCCGAGCCCACCCACGGAGGGTGTGAGGGGGGTGTCCCGGGTCGCCTGCTCTGTGAGCAGGTATGAGGGGCGAGCGCATCCCCAGCCACTGTCTCAGTAAAAGGATTTACTGACAACGACAAAACCCCACAGCTGGGCTGGCACTGCGGTGCCGCCTGCAGAGCCGGCGTCCCACACGGGCACCAGTTCAAGTCCCGGCTGCTCCACTTCCGATCCAGCTCTGCTGTGGCCTGGGAGAGCAGAGGACGATGCCCAAGCCCTTGGGCCCGGCACCCGCGGGGGAGACCTGGAGAAGCTCCTGGCTGGCCCAGCCCTGGCCACTGCGGCCGTCTGGGCAGTGACCAGCGGATGGAGGCTCCTGTCTGTAACTCTTTCAAATAAATCAATCTTTAAAAAAAAATCAAGAAAAGCTTTGCAGCCCCCACGTTAGCCGAGGAAGGGCAGAGGCTACCCCACCCCGGACCACGGGTCCATCCGGGGAGGCGGGGCCGGCAGGGTGCAGGAGAGCCGCGCGGGGCTCACAGGCCGCCTCGGGTCCTCACCTTTGAAGCTTTCTCCCGTGGTGAAGTCCTTGGTGAAGGCCCTGAAGTACTAGGAGGAAAAGCAGAGCGTGAGCGGGCCCCCGCGGCCCCGCCCACAAAGCCCTCATTTACATGTCCTAACCCCACCCAACACCTCATTTACATGTCCTGACCCCACCCTAACACCCTCATTTACATGTCCTGGCCCCACCCACAACACCCTCATTTACATTTCCTGCCCACCCCAACAACACCCTCATTTACATGTCATGCCCCGCCCCCAGCATCCTCATTTACATGTCCTGCCCCACCCACAGCACCCTCATTTACATGTCCTGACCCAGGGTTCAGGGGTGAGGCCATCCCGCAGGACAGCCATCAGGACAACCCCTGGACTGTGGTGCTCGTGTGTGCCGGGATTTACAGGCGGGCAGCAGCGCTGGCCCCGCCGTCGCCAGCACATCCCAGACCAGCTCGTGTGCTCCTGCCACAGCCGGGGCAGGCTTGCAAGTCCCCCAGGGAAGCACCGGCGGGCCACGCGGGTATAGACACCCCTCCAGGGAAGCACCGGCGGGCCAGGCGGGCGCAGACACCCCTCCAGGGAAGCACCGGCAGGTCACGCGGGGGCAGATACCCCTCCAGGGAGGCACCGGCGGGCCACGTGGGCGCACACCCCTCCAGGGAGGGACCGGCAGGCCACGCGGGCGCAGACACCCGTACAGGGAAGCACCGGCAGGCCACGTGGGTGTAGACACCCCTCCAGGGAAGCACCGGCAGGCCACGTGGGTGTAGACACCCCTCCAGGGAAGCACCGGGAGGCCACGCGGGTGTAGACACCCCTCCAGGGAAGCACCAGCGGACGGGGGTGCCCTGCGCTGCACCCCGTCTTGGCGAGCCTGGGGGCAGCTGACCTGCTGTGCTCACCCCAGGGCCCTGTGAGGAGGCCCGAGGCGGCGCCGTTCCAGACGCCAGGCACACGGGGGCAGGCCACCAGCCCGCGTCACAGGTGCTGGGTAAGCCAGAGCGCCCCACGCCGACGCCCTCAGACTCCAGGGCTGCAGGCGCTGTTCCAGCCTCGGCCGCCACTCAGCGTCCACGGCACGGCGCCGGGATTTCAGGGCCGGGATTTCAGGGCCGGGACGGAGCTGGGGGTCAGGAAGCGCCTTTAGAAACAGCGTCCCAGCTGTCGGGGCCGCCGGGTGGGACCCTCCTCAAGCCAGGTCACCTCTGCCCCCTAGTGGAGGAAGCGGAACAGGCCCGCCTCTGGGGACCCCCGATCGGCCAGCACCACACGTGGGCGGCTGGGCCCGCAGCTGTGGACAGGCCTCCTCACGCCCAGCTGCACAGCTCTCCAGCCAAGGGAACCCCGCGGAGAGCTCGCGCCAGCTCCCACCGTCAAAAGCCAGACAGGAACGCTGAGGCCACAGAACCGCAGCTGGTGACCTGAGCCTGGGGGGGGCAGCAGCCCCTCCCACACTGCGGTGCCTGGGGGGGGGTCTGACCCAGCTGCAGCAGCCCCTCCCACACTGCGGTGCCTGGGGGGCCTTACCCAGCTGCAGCAGCCCCTCCCACACCGCGGTGCCTGGGGGGTGTCTTACCCAGCTGCAGCAGCCCCTCCCACACTGCGGTGCCTGGGGGGGCCTTACCCAGCTGCAGTAGCCCCTCCCACACTGCGGTGCCTGGGGGGTGTCTTACCCAGCTGCAGTAGCCCCTCCCACACTGCGGTGCCTGGGGGGGGTCTTACCCAGCTGCAGTAGCCCCTCCCACACTGCGGTGCCTGGGGGGCCTTACCCAGCTGAAATAGCCCCTCCCACACTGCGGTGCCTGGGGGGGCCTTACCCAGCTGCAGTAGCCCCTCCCACACTGCGGCGCCTGGGGGGGCCTTACCCAGCTGCAGCAGCCCCTCCCACACTGCGGTGCCTGGGGGGTGTCTTACCCAGCTGCAGCAGCCCCTCCCACACTGCGGTGCCTGGGGGGGCCTTACCCAGCTGCAGTAGCCCCTCCCACACTGCGGTGCCTGGGGGGGCCTTACCCAGCTGCAGCAGCCCCTCCCACACTGCGGTGCCTGGGGGGGGCCTTACCCAGCTGCAGCAGCCCCTCCCACACTGCGGTGCCTGGGGGGGCCTTACCCAGCTGCAGTAGCCCCTCCCACACTGCGGTGCCTGGGGGGCCTTACCCAGCTGAAGTAGCCCCTCCCACACTGCGGTGCCTGGGGGGCCTTACCCAGCTGCAGCAGCCCCTCCCACACTGCGGTGCCTGGGGGGGGGTCTGACCCAGCTGCAGCAGCCCCTCCCACACTGCGGTGCCTGGGGGGCCTTACCCAGCTGCAGTAGCCCCTCCCACACTGCGGCGCCTGGGGGGGCCTTACCCAGCTGCAGCAGCCCCTCCCACACCGCGGTGCCTGGGGGGGGTCTGACCCAGCTGCAGCAGCCCCTCCCACACTGCGGTGCCTGGGGGGGCCTTACCCAGCTGCAGTAGCCCCTCCCACACTGCGGTGCCTGGGGGGGGTCTGACCCAGCTGCAGCAGCCCCTCCCACACTGCGGTGCCTGGGGGGCCTTACCCAGCTGCAGTAGCCCCTCCCACACTGCGGTGCCTGGGGGGGGGTCTGACCCAGCTGCAGCAGCCCCTCCCACACTGCGGTGCCTGGGGGGCCTTACCCAGCTGCAGTAGCCCCTCCCACACTGCGGTGCCTGGGGGGGGGTCTGACCCAGCTGCAGTAGCCCCTCCCACACTGCGGTGCCTGGGGGGGGTCTTACCCAGCTGCAGTAGCCCCTCCCACACTGCGGTGCCTGGGGGGCCTTACCCAGCTGAAGTAGCCCCTCCCACACTGCGGTGCCTGGGGGGCCTTACCCAGCTGCAGCAGCCCCTCCCACACTGCAGTGCCTGGGGGGCATCTGACCCAGCTGCAGTAGCCCCTCCCACACTGCGGTGCCTGGGGGGTGTCTTACCCAGCTGCAGTAGCCCCTCCCACACCGCGGTGCCTGGGGGGGCCTTACCCAGCTGCAGCAGCCCCTCCCACACTGCGGCGCCTGGGGGGGCCTTACCCAGCTGCAGCAGCCCCTCCCACACTGCGGCGCCTGGGGGGGCCTTACCCAGCTGAAGTAGCCCCTCCCACACTGCGGCGCCCAGGCTCTGCCGCCCTCCAGCTCCGACTCCCGTCCTGGGGCCGCACTGGGAGGCAGCAGCCAGCTTGATCTGCCCCGGGCCTGGCACAGCTCCGCATGGCGGGCACTGGAGTGGGGAAGGGAACCAGGCATGGGGGGCCTCTCCTCTGTCCTTTCTGCTTCTCAAATAGATTATGCGGGGGCGGGGCCAAGAGGCGCAGCAGGTGACACTCGGTCCGGCTTCCTGCCACGCCCCTGCGGGGGGAGGGGCGGCGCGCCAGGCACTGGCGAGGAGCGACAGGAGACTGCCGCCCACCTCCCCGCCCGCCGGCACTCACCCGGAAGGTGGGGTAGAAGTGGATGTCGTAGGCGCGGCACACCTCCTGGTTCTTCTCCTCCGCACAGTCCAGGGCGGCCACGCGGATGGCCGCTGCCCAGTCTGAAAGGCAGGGGGAGGGGGGAGGCTCTCAGTGCTCGGGGGCCGCGCCCCGCCAGGCCCCGCCTCCCCGCGTGCCACCAGGCACACCTAATGCTCCCCAAACGCGAACGGGCGCGCAGGGTCTCACTGGGCTCCCGCCTCACCGTGAGGCCCCCCCTCACGCCGAGACACCTCCTGCGAGCCCCGGCGCCGCAGGGGCAGATAAGGGGCGTTCCCTGTGCCCCTCACCCCGACGGTGTGAGTGCAAGAAAAACGCCCACGCCCACACCCCAGGCACTCCAGAATCCTCGGTCCACATCAGCCCCACCCACCTCAGGTGCCCCGCCCCCACAGGCAGGCCCCGCCCCCACAGGCAGGATGAAAGTCTGCAGTGGCCGGGGGCGGGTCCCACGGCAGGCTAAGCCGCCACTTTCGACACGGGCGTCCCACACTGGGGCGCCGGTTCTCCGGGGACCTCTGATCCCGCCTCCCCCTACCGCGCACGTGCTTGGCCCCTGCCACCCGCGTGGGAGACCCGGGGAGGTTCCGGCTCCTGGCTTCGGCCTGGCCCAGCGCGGCCGCCGCAGGCATCCAGGGAGTGGACCAGTGGACAGACATGTCTCTGCTTAAACAAGTGGAAACAAGCCCACACTGAAGTCTGCCTGAGCGGGCCCAGGCTGTCCCCGAGGGCCGCTGCTGCTCTCCCTGCCCTGTGGACCCCCGACCCCTGAGCACCGCACACAGCCCTGGACGCCAGGCGCCTGTGCCCCTCACACCCACTGGCTCTGCTTGGCCATCGCCACCCGCAGACGCGCACTGGCTCTCGTCCCGGCTCCTGTGCTCGGACGCTGGGCAGCAGCCGGCCCCGGCCGCCCCTCGCTCCCTAGAACCACTCCTGTCAGACCCGCGCCCCTTCTCTGAGACGTTCGCACACCGCCGCCGGCACCTCAGAGCCACCTCGGCTCCTCCGCCCGAGACCCCCAGAGGACAGCTCAGGAAGGGGACAAAGGACAGGGACAAGCGCCGGCACCTGCCGCAGGTGCACGGGGAAGGCACCAGGAGCACGCGTGTCTCCCCAGCTCCCGGAGAAGCAGTGGGAGGGCCTGACCCAGGACGCACACCTGGAAACACGGGGATGGGGATCTGTGCTGGGCACGAGGCCCCGCCTGCACACACACACACTCACACTCACACACACTCGAGGCCCCGCGGAGCCCCGGCTGTACACACACACACACACACACTTGGCCCCACGGAGCCCCGGCTGCACACACACACACACACACACTCGAGGCCCCACGGAGCCCCGCCTGCACACATACATACTCACACACACTCACACACACTCGAGGCCCCGCGGAGCCCCGGCTGCACACACACACACACACACACACTCGAGGCCCCACGGAGCCCCGGCTGTACACACACACACACACACACACACACTCGGCCCCACGGAGCCCCGGCTGTACACACACACACTCACACACACACACTCGAGGCCCCACGGAGCCCCGCCTGCACACATACACACTCACACACACCCACGAGGCCCTGCGGAGCCCCGGCTGCACACACACACACACACACACACTCGAGGCCCTGTGGAGCCCCGGCTGTACACACACACACACACACACACACTCGAGGCCCCATGGAGCCCCGGCTGTACACACACACACTCACACACACACACTCGGCCCCACGGAGCCCCGGATGTACACACACACACACACACACACACACTCGAGGCCCCACGGAGCCCCGCCTGCACACACACACACACACACACACACTCGAGGCCCCACGGAGCCCCGGCTGTACACACACACACACTCTCAAGGCCCTGCGGAGCCCCGGCTGCACACACACACACACACACTCGAGGCCCTGCGGAGCCCCGGCTGCACACACACACACACACACACACACTCGAGGCCTTGCGGAGCCCCGGCTGCACACACACACACACACACACACTCGAGGCCCCGCGGAGCCCCGGCTGTACACACACACACACACACACACTCGAGGCCTTGCGGAGCCCCGGCTGCACACACACACACACACACACACTCGAGGCCCCACGGAGCCCCGGCTGTACACACACACACACACACACACACACACACACTCGAGGCCCCGCGGAGCCCCGGCTGTACACACACACACACACACACACACACACACTCGAGGCCCCGCGGAGCCCCGGCTGCACACACACACACACACACACACACACTCGAGGCCCCGCGGAGCCCCGGCTGCACACACACACACACACACACACACTCGAGGCCCCACGGAGCCCCGGCTGTACACACACACACACACTCGAGGCCCCACGGAGCCCCGGCTGTACACACACACACACACACACACCCACGAGGCCTGCGGAGCCCCGGCTACACACACACACACACACTCGAGGCCCCGCGGAGCCCCGGCTGTACACACACACACACACACACACACACTCGAGGCCCCGCGGAGCCCCGGCTGCACACATACGCTTTCCTCTCCACCACCAACGTGAGGCTCGAAGACCTCTTGCTGGTGAGGACAGTGCTGGTCCCTCTGTGGGCTGGCTGAGCGGGTCCACCCCGGCCCAGCCCCGCCCCACGGCCCAGGCCCCCTTTGTGGGCTGAGTGAGCGGCCCCCCCCCCACGGCCCGGGCCCACCATGGCCCAGGCCCCCCCCCCACGGCCCAGGCCCCCTCTGTGGGCTGAGTGAGCAGGCCCACCAGGGCCCAGGCCCCCCCCACGGCCCGGCCCCCCCCACGGCCCGGCCCCTGCAGACGGAGGGGAAAGACCTCTCGCCGAGTCCTGAATTCCAGGCCGTCTCCCCGGGATCTCAGACTGCACGGACTCAAGAGGAACAGTTAATACCTCATCCAATTAGCACAGCAGATGGCAGCCAACAGGAACCAGCGTGCCCAGGTCATGGCTCGCCGTGACTTCCGGCTGCTGGGCCGGCCGACCCCTGCCCCTTCACCTGCCACGCCAGTTCCTGCTGCCCCACAGCCCCCGGCACGTGGGGCAGCGTCACGGCTGCGAGGGGGAAGCCAAGCCGCACACACAAAGGACGCGGTCGGAGACGGCGCCAGGCCTGGGCTTCGGGGCGGGGTTCGGCCCACTTTGCTCCCCCACGTGTGTCACGGGCCTGGGGCCACGCCTGCTGCGCGGCTTCCACCTGTTCTCAGCGACAGCGCAGTAAACCAGCAAGCTTGCCGAGGGCAAGGGGGCCAGGCCACCGCCAGGTGCCCGTGGGGAACACGCTTCCTGTGGGACGCCGCCACTCCGGCCCTCGGTCCACGCAGCCGTCACCTGCTCAGAGGCCGCCCCCAGCCCCGGCCCCGGCAGCTACAGGGTTGGGGAACTTCCACACCCGCACTCGGCTTACAAAACTTTGCCGCCAAGCTACCTGTCACAGAAACGGTTCAGGCTGCCGGGCGAGCTGGAGCTGGGGCCGCCCGACCCGCAGCAGGTGTGCCCAGGGGAGGGTCCCCCATCGGACTCGGGGCCTCCACACTCGCTGCAGCCCCTCAGCGGCCTCCCCCGCCATCCTGCCTTAACCACAGGGTGGGGGTCCCCACCCCCCAGCTCAGCGCCCGGCCCGGACACTAAAGGAGGCAGGAGCTGGCAGCCGCTGGCCACCTCCAGGACCTCATGTCTCGGGGACGCAGATCCACTCCGTCCCACCTGAGAGCCCACCCTGCAGAAGGACACGGAGTTCCAAGACCCCCCACGAGGAGGGCGCCCTGTCTACCAGTACCCTCTGGAGACGAGGGGCCGCTGGCCCTGGGCGCTCAGGGAGGCGGAGAGCCCCCCGCCCCCATCTCCTGGGCACACGGGGACAAGAGGGCGGCCCAGGTCTCCTGCAGTGAGGGCGGAGGCGAAGCCCCTCCCCCAAATGCTGGTCACAGGCCCACCCGCCCCCCAAGTCCCGGCTAGGCCACCCCCTGCCCTGTCCTTTCTCTCAGCTTCCCAGGAACTCCACGGGGCGCAGAACTCCGGGGAGGCAGACGGGAGGGAGCACCGGCCTCCAGGAGTTCCTGCCGCGGCCATGGTTGCCGCACACTGGGAGGCAGAGGCCACGCCAACACCGCGCCACCCGGCAATCTGGTACCTCCTCCCCCACGCCCCCAGGGGCCCAGCAGGAGCCGGAAGAGGAAAGCCCACCCGTCTTTAACCCACGTGACGCGGCCATGGGCCCGGTGCAGGGGGCAGCAGGGGGAGTTGGCTGGTTAAGCAGCGGTGGGCGTGGGCACCTCCGGACCCCGACATCTCTGACTGCGGTGGGGGCGCCATGCTGAGACCCTCCCAGAGGCACGGGCCCGGCTCTCAGTGCCACGGGGGACGCTGGCCGCTGCCCACACGACTCCCTTGTATCCGCAGTCGGGCAGTCAGCACAGCAGGGCCAGGCCCGGAGGGGACAGGGCACCTTCCTCGAGCACCTTTAGGCCTGGAGCAAGATTGCCTGGATAGCAGGAGTGGGGAAAACTAGCCAGAAGGCAACGCCGGCCATGGCAGCCTGAGCCTCGCCCCCCCCCAGGGCGCCCCAAGGCCACCTCAGTCCGCTGGGGCAGTCTCCTCACGGGGCGCCCCAAGACTGACCGTGACCCCAAAACCTTGGAACTCCCCGTAGGGAGGCAGGCCCACAGGCCCCTGTGCCCAGGCAGCCCCGCTGGCGTCTGGCCTCACCGCCCTCGGCCACACGGCCTGGCCCCCAGGCCTCTGCGCTCGCCCACCCCTCCCGGGCCCAAGGTTAACTCATTCGCTGTCCACTTTCTGTGCCTCGTCTGCCTCCCCAGCCACGCATGGCTCCCTGGGGAAGGGCCGTGCCACCGGTCCACAGGCACCAACGGGCCGCAGCGAAGCCACGCTCCAGGTGAGCCACGTCCCTCGGACGGGGGCCAGGCGGCCAGGCCTCGGAGCCTGCGGCAGATGCCGGCCCAGCGGGACCGGCAGATGGGCGGGCATTCAGAGCCACACAAAAGACCGAGGCCCAGCTCCCAGAGTGCAGGGCTGGCCTCCACCGAGGCCCGCCCCTCGCCTCTCCCACCTGTCTCCCACCATACAAAGGCAAATGGCCCGCTGCCCGCACCAGCTGCCAAGCAGAGGGAGGCCCCGCCCCGGAGCCGCCGGGCACAGCCTTGGGGGGGAGCGCTGGGCCCACCCCCCACTCGCCCTCCCAGCCACAGGCTCAGACTGGTGGGCAAAGGAAGCTTCCACACCCCAGAGCCAAAACCCATCTCACATTTACTTCTCGGTAACTACCACTGACCCCTGCAGGCCTGACCCCTCCAGGCCTGACCCCTGCACCGTGTTCTGCGGGCACAGTGAAGTGAAATCAGGGAGGGCACGGCCCTGGGGTGGGCGCAACAGGGGCGCTGGGGGTACGGGCAGCCCCAGGCGGGCGCAGTGGGGGCACTGGGGGTACAGGCAGCCCTGGGTGGGCGCAGCGGGGGCGCTGGGGGTACGGGCAGCCCCGAGCTGCACAGGCCTGGGCAGAGGAGAAACGCACACACCCACAGTGGAGCAGCCCCGTCCCGCCCCCACCATCCCAGCGCTGTCAATCACCTCACCCAGCTGAAGTGGAAAAACCGCACCTGCCACACCTGCCAGGCGAGGCGGCTGTGGCCAAGCCCCTCCTGGTGGCCCAGGTCTTCCCCAGTCCTGGTTCTGACCTGAGTGACGTACACTCAGTGTGGCTGCCCCGCCGAGGCCCCTGACCTGTCCACTGTGTGAGGACCAGGCGGCTGCCTTAGGCCCCCTGGGCGCCTGCACCCCTGCCTCTCCCGGGCCTCCATCTCTGGGCGCCCACACCCCTGCCTCTCCCGGGCCTCCATCTCTGGGCGCCCACACCCCTGCCTCTCCCGGGGCCTCCATCTCTGGGCGCCCGCACCCCTGCCTCCCCCGGGCCTCCATCTCTGGGCGCCCGCACCCTTGCCTCCCCCGGGCCTCCATCTCTGGGCGCCCACACCCCTGCCTCTCCCGGGCCTCCATCTCTGGGCGCCCGCACCCCTGCCTCCCCCGGGCCTCCATCTCTGGGCGCCCGCACCCCTGCCTCCCCCGGGCCTCCATCTCTGGGCGCCCGCACCCCTGCCTCTCCCGGGCCTCCATCTCTGGGCGCCCGCACCCCTGCCTCCCCCGGGCCTCCATCTCTGGGCGCCCGCACCCCTGCCTCCCCCGGGCCTCCATCTCTGGGCGCCCGCACCCCTGCCTCCCCCGGGCCTCCATCTCTGGGCGCCCGCACCCCTGCCTCCCCCGGGCCTCCATCTCTGGGCGCCCGCACCCCTGCCTCCCCCGGGCCTCCATCTCTGGGCGCCCGCACCCCTGCCTCCCCCGGGCCTCCATCTCTGGGCGCCCGCACCCCTGCCTCCCCCGGGCCTCCATCTCTGGGCGCCCGCACCCCTGCCTCCCCCGGGCCTCCATCTCTGGGCGCCCGCACCCCTGCCTCCCCCGGGCCTCCATCTCTGGGCGCCCGCACCCCTGCCTCCCCCGGGCCTCCATCTCTGGGCGCCCGCACCCCTGCCTCTCCCGGGCCTCCATCTCTGGGCGCCCGCACCCCTGCCTCTCCTGGGCCTCCCCAGCCTCAGGGAACATCAAGGAGCTGAATTCACCTCCGAGAAGCCGCAAGAAACCCAGAGCCCTCGGGCAGAGAGGGGCCTGCCGGCCGCGCTCACCACCTGGCAGGGCGGGGACAGTGTGGACACAGGGCGTGCCATCCCCAGCCGCCCCCTCCCAGTCCGGCCCGGTGCTCCCCGCGCGAGCCGCACCGCCTGCAACCTGCGGCCTCCTGGCTCTCGGGGCCACTCGGTGGCCTGCCCTGCGCCCGCCCACTTGCACCCCCACCCCGGGGCACCGAGCTTGTGGCTTCGGGAATAGAACCAGGTTTCATGGTGTGTGTCCTTGGGAGTGACGTGAGCCATCTGGCACACACACAGGCACGCACACCTCACCTCCCAAAGTCTGGGAAAGCCAGGGGGCGGCCAAGAAAGTTCAGCCGGAACCTCTCTCCTGAGACCCCCCACCTGGGGAGACCCCCCCACCCAGGGAGACCCCCCACCTGGGGAGACCCCCCCCACCCAGGGAGACCCTCCCATCCAGGGAGACCTCCCACCCGAGGGCCCACACAGGGCAAGGCTGGGAGCCGCGACCGGCCAGGCTCTGTGTTCGCGGGAAGCTGGGGCCGGAGACCACCAGGCTAACAGCGCCCCTCGGGCACATCCCTGGGATGAGGAAGGGTCGACCTGAAGCCCCCCCCTGCACAGCCCCTCACAGGGACGCAGCACCTTCGTGCCCAGGCTCCCCCAAGCCGAGCCAACCTCACAACAGGGAACAGGGCCTGCCCCACGGCCACTGCCCACGGAAACCAGGCTGCTGCGGGGCGGGGGGGCGGGGAGGTCCAACTCTGCAAGAGGGAGCCACCTGAGGGGCCCGAATCCAGGCGTGTGCCCCAGGGGACACAGAGGTGGGGGACAGCAGGCTTCGGGCCACTCATGGAGGCTAAGGGCCCTTCCCTGAGGGCTTCTCCAACCAGGGCTCTCACGGGGGACGCGGCAGGAGGGCAGCGTGGGGCCACCCTCTTCGGCCAGGGGCCTTCTCTTGTGGGTGCTGGGCTCTGCCCAGCTGAGAAGTGACCAGGTGACCCCACGTGGGGGCCTCAGAAGGAGCTCTAGGCCCCAGCCCCGCCCAGCGGCCGAGCTGTCTCACTTTCAGCCACGTCTCCATTTGGTCTGCGGCCCCTCCTCCAGCCTCCACCTGCCGCCTGCCCCACACCCCCAAGACTGAACTGAGAGGCAGAGTTAGACGGCGGGGATGGGCAGAGGTCTCCCACCCCGGCTCACTGCCAAACGGCCCCAACAGTCGGAGCTGGGCCGATCCAGGCCAGGGCCAGGAGCTCCGCCCGGTCTCCCACGAGGGTGCGGCGGCCCAAGCACAGGTGCCACCTTCCACGGCTTTCCCAGGCCGGAGCAGGGGGCTGGATGGGAAGCGGGGCAGCCGGGACTCGCCCTGGCACGCAGATGGGGTGCTGGCCACGGCTCCACGCCAGCCCTCTGTGCCCAGAGCCCGGCTACCCCCCACCAGATCCAGGAACACTCCAGGCCCCAGCACCGCTCAGCCAAGAAGCCACCTCTGCCTTCGAAACCCATCAATACGGCTACGTAAGCTCCAGGCCCTGCGCCCACGTGCCAGGCCGGCGCGGCCCCTGGCCGAGCACCGGACCAGAACCAGGGCCCCTGCGCCCACGTGCCAGGCCGGCGCGGCCCCTGGCCGAGCACCGGACCAGAACCGGGGCCCCTGCGCCCACGTGCCAGGCCGGCGCGGCCCCTGGCCGAACACCGGACCAGAACCGGGGCCCCTGTGCCCACGTGCCAGGCCGGCGCGGCCCCTGGCCGAGTACCGGACCAGAACCAGGCCCCTGTGCCCACGTGCCAGCCTGGTGCGGCCCCCGGCCGAGCACCGGACCAGCTCCCGGGCGCTGCGGCCGCCCGGGGGGCGAACCAGCCGATGGAAGATGCCCAGCGCCGCCTTCGGAGTAACATAGAAACCGGCCAGCGGCGCGGCGAGGCCGACCGGCGTGAGGAGGGTCCTGGGGCTGCAGGCGGACCCGGCCGCCCCGGGGCCGGCGAGCTCCTCCTGGACGGCCGAGTGGACAGCAGCCGGCCGGCCCGCGACGCGCCGAGGGGCGCTCCTGGGAGGGGCGTGCGCGCGCGCCCGGGGGCTCCGGGTGCAGGAGCCTGCGAGCCGGGAGCCCCGCGCCCGCCGTGGGAAGGGGCTTCCCCGGGCTGCGGGCGGGCCCGCCTCACCTCGCACGTCGCCCGCCAGGGCCCGCCAGGTGGGCGCGTAGCCGATGCAGTGGCCGCACCACGAGGAGTAGAACTGCACGAGCCACGCCGCCGAGCTGTTGGCCGTGGCGCCACGCACGCCGCCGCTGTCCAGCACCCACACGGCGTCCTCGCCCGCGCGGTACAGCCGCGCCGCGCCGCCCGGCCCCGGCCCCGCGGCCGCCGCCGCCAGCAGCACGAGCAGGCGCGGCAGCCGCGAGGCCCGCGCAGGGGACGGGCGCCGGGTCGCGGACGCGGACCCCGCGCGGGACGCCGGACCCCGCGCCGCCGCCGCCGCCGCCGCCGCCTCGGCCGCCGCCATGTTGCAAGTGGCGTGGGCCCGACCTTTCACCCTGGCAACCAGCGTCACGTGCGCGGCGAAGCCCCGCCCCCGCGCGCTCGGCCCCGCCCCCGCGCGCTCGGCCCCGCCCGCCTTTGCCCGCGCTGGGTGAGCGGCGCCGGCTCTGCCGCGCGCCGGTGCGGCGGGGATTTCAGACCTAGGTGGGTCCCCCGGAACTCTCGCCTCAGAAATGCAGATTTAACCCTACCCGAGCCGTAGCCGTAGAGGGAATTCGCGGTCGTCGGCGCCCTTGTGGCCGCGGCGCACCTGGCCTTGCGGCTCCGGCGTCCACGCAGACGGGCGCGGCCCGGTGCCCCGGGAGCGGCGTCCACGCAGTCGGCCGCATCCCCACGCCGGCCCGCAATCCTGCTCCTCGCCGCTCTGCAAGCCTAGGAAATAAAGATTCCTGCGACTTTTATTTATTTATTTATTTTGGCTTGATGGACAGGTCCTCGGGGGCGCTGGCCCTGGTTCGCATGGGTGGAGACTGTCCGGGCACTGTGGCCCACACAAGGCAGGACTGGAGGAGGAGCCGCGTGGGGTCACGGCCCTGGGCTGCAGCGCGCCCAGCTCTCGGGGCAAACCTCACTCTGCAAGAGTGGGGAAGGAGTTGAGCTCTTCTCTTAAAGATTATTTATTTATTTAAGGACAGCCACAGAGAGAGGGAGAGAGGGAGAGAGAGAGAGAGAGAGAGAGGTCTTCCACCTGCTAGTTCACTCCCCAGATGGCCGCAATGGCCGGAGCTGCGCCGATCCGAAGCCAGGAGCCAGGAGCTTCCTCCAGGTCTCCCAGGCGGGTGCAGGGCCCAAGGCCTTGGGCATCCCCCACTGCTTCCCCAGGCCACAGCAGAGAGCTGGAGAGGAAGAGGAACAGCCGGGACAGAATCCGGCGCCCATGTGGATGCCGGCGCTGGCCCAGGCGTTACACCACGCAGGCAGCTCTGTATAGTGTGGGACTCTACGGTTTTGTTTAAGAGAAGGATTTTGCTGCTTAGAAAAACCCTAGAGGGGGCGGCGGGTGGTGTGGCCGATAGAGCTGCCTCCAGTGCCGGCATCCCACACGGACGCTGGTTCAGCTCCCGGCTGCTCCACTTCCGATCAGCTCTGCTGTGGCCTGGGAAAGCAGTGGGGGAGGCCCAAGGCCTTGGGCCCTGCACCCGGTGGGAGACCCGGAGGAAGCTCCTGGCTCCTGGCTTAGGATCTGCGCAGCTCCGGCCGATGCAGCCATCCGGGGAGTGACCCAGCGGATGGAAGACCTCTCTCTCTCTCTCGCTCTCTCTCTCTCTCTCTCTCTGCCTCTCCTTCTCTCTCTGTGTAACTCTGACTTTCAAATCAATAAATCTTTCTCTGACTTTCAAATCAATAAATTTTTTTTTAAAGAAAAATCCTAGAAAAGATGAACCTCGCTGGGGGGGGCTGGCCAGGCGCCCACCCCTGGGCTGGGCTCCACCCTTTGTCCACACAGTTACTGGAGACACCGCGCCCTGTGCCTGGGCCTCTGCAGGACAGGAAAGAATCCAGGCCAGTAGAGAGCCGGGCACCGGTGCCCCGGGGCGGGGGGGGGGGGGCGGATGCGGGAGGGGCAGGGCGGCCTCTCGGAGAAGGGGAGGCCAGCGGCCAGGCGTGGCCAGCGGGTGCCCAGCAGGGAGGCCAGCATGGCTAGAGGGTTCCGAGCAGGGGCAGGACTGGGCCCTTGGGCTGCTGTGCGGCCGGGCCAGGCGGGGAAGCAAGGGGAGCCTCCCTCAGTGGCTGGGACAGCAGGGGTGCAGGTGAGAGGGTCTCACCGTGGGTGCGCTGGCCACTCACCTGCAGGGCAGCGGAAGGGTCATCCTGGGCCCCTGAAGTTGGAGCAATCTGCAGCGGCCGGTTCGGTGTCAGGGCGTGGCTGCCGTCTGGGCAGGACCCCCTGGAGCACCCCTCCCCCCCAGCCCTGAGTTTGCAGCTGCGGGCCGGACAGGTGGCCAGCACACAGCAGAGTGCGACAGGGGACAAGAGGCCGGGCAGCAGCCCCCGTGCAGGCGGCGCCAGAGTGGAAGACCGGGGGAGGAGGTGGGGGCCCGAGCCTCTCCCGGGAGGGGGGCAGAGAGGCCAGGTGGGGCCGCAGACCCAGGAGATGGTGCCCGGGTTGGGGGGGCAGGACCCTCGAGTGCCCCAGATGGGGTAGGGGTGGGGGCCTGGCCACGGGACAGTGTGCCCATGTCCACTTGCTGGGAGAGCCGCTCCCCTCCCTGGGCCCCACTGGGCGCTGGAAGGGAGCACAGGGAGCCACAGGGCCACGGCGGGGGCAGGGGAGGCTGCTCCGTGAAACCAAGCCCCCTCGTGGGACGGGCCCCGCCCCACTCGGAGGCCACACCCGAAACCACAGCCTCTCAGGTGCAGAGCAGGGACTGCACGTCGCAGCGGGGCTCACGTCCCTCAGGCTCCAGGGCCGCGGCGGTGGCCGATGGCCCTCCTGGAAGCCCCCGCTGTCCCACTCGCGACCCCTCAGTGGGCCCTGTCTCCCAGCAGACCCTGGGTGTTAGCAGACCCTGGGGCTTGGTGTTAGCATGTGACTGTGTGTGTTAGCATGTGACTGCGTGTCAGTGTGTGTGTCAGCACGTGACTGCGTGTGTTAGCATGTGTTAGGGTGTGGCTGTGTTAGTGTGTGATAGTGTGCATGTGTGTTAGCATGATCACATGTTAGCATGTGACTGCGTGTGTTAGGGTGTGGCTGTGTTAGTGTGTGATAGTGTGCATGTGTGTTAGCATGTGACTGCGTGATAGCGCATGACTGCGTGTGTTAGCATGTGTTAGGGTGTGGCTGTGTTAGCGTGTGATAACGTGACTGCGTGTGTGTTAGCACGTGACTGCGTGTATTAGCGTGACTGCGTGTGTGAGCACGCGTGTGAGTGAGAGACCAGTCCTGTCCATGCCCCAGAGCCTGCAGTCGGTCAGGTTTTCCAGACGGCAGGGGCTGCTCCCAGCTGGAGAGCCTGTGGGGCAGGGCGGAGCCAGGGCTCCCGGGTGGGCGTGGGGCCTGTGGGCGATCCTCAGGGCCCAGCGTGGGAGAGGACGACTTCCTGATGGTGCTTGCCCGAGTGGACAGGCGTGTGCGGGCGGGAGACCCGGCACAGCCCACAGCCCACGGGCGCCGGGCCCGGTCCTGGGAGGGACACTGCCGCAGGGGCAGCTGTGTGGCCCCGGGGGCGTGGACAGGCGTGTCCGGGCGGGAGACCCGGCACAGCCCACAGCCCACGGGCGCCGGCCCCGGTCCTGGGAGGGACACTGCCGCAGGGGCAGCTGTGTGGCCCCGGGGGCGTGGTCAGGCGTGTGCGGGCGGGAGACCCGGCACAGCCCACAGCCCACGGGCGCCGGGCCCGGTCCTGGGAGGGACACTGCCGCAGGGGCAGCTGTGTGGCCCCGGGGGCGTGGACAGGCGGGGAGGGGTCCATGGCTCGTGGGGCTGGCCGAGGAGCCATCGTCTTCTGTGAGGTAACATCACCCCCGAGGTTTCATCGGCCCGGGGCACTGCCGAGGGTTACAGCCAGGCAGGCAGGCGTGGCTGAGGCTCCGGAGGGAGGACTCTGCAGCCTTGCAGGGCGCCAGGCCCCGGGTGCCGGGGCTCCCCAAGCCCCGCCCTGGCCCGCAGCTGCAGCCGGCTGTCCGCAGCCGGGCTCCCACCACGGCCGGGGACCGACGCCAGCACCATGAGGCACCCGCGTGGCGCCCTTGGGGGGCACTCGGGGAGACCCCGGCCCTGGCTGTGTGCGGCACAGTGCCCGGTAGCAAGGCCAGGGCGGTGGCGTGTGGACGAGGCTGCAGGCTGTTGACGTGGGGGATTTATTGTGGCAAATGCATGCGTGTGTTTAATACATAATTCCTCTCACGCGGCCTCATAAATCCAGGTCAGCAATAAATAGGAAAAAAATAAAAAATTGCAGACTAATGTGTTCGGAAAACTAGAACGGAATCAATAAGGAGGCTGCAGCTGAAACTGTTTAGAAATTGCAGACGCGACAACGCCCCCCCCCAGGACCAGCCCCCTCCCCTGCTCGGGGGTGGGCTGGGGGCTCTCGCAGCCGCTCCTGTATCAGACGCAGCCCTGACAACCAGGCGTCCACCGGGCCGGCAGCTGTCCTTGAGGCTGGGCCCAGCTGCCCCCGGCCGGGGGGTCCTACCTTGCGGCAGGGTCCGAAGGGGGCCTGGGTCCCCCCTGCAGCCCGGGCGCCCTGTGACCTGCTGCCTTGGGCTTCTCCCCAGACAGCCTGGGTCTCCCCAGGGGCCCTCCGGGGGTCCCAGTGAGTGAATGAGGTCCTCTTTCTTTCTTAGCATTTCATTTATGTGAGAGGCAGAGTTAGAGAGGGAGAGACGGAGAGAGCTCTTCCCTCGCTGGTTCACTTCCCACACGGCCACCACGGCAGGGGCTGGGTCTGGTGGGAGCCAGGAGCCAGGAGCTTCTTCCGGTCTCCCCCGCGGGGGAAGGGCCAAGCTCTTGGTTCCGGTCTCCCACGCGGGGGAAGGGCCAAGCTCTTGGTCCATTGTCCGCTGCTTTCCCAGGCCATGAGCAGCGAGTGGATGGGAAGTGGAGCAGCCGGGACTCGACCGGTGCCCTTGTGGGATGCGGTGTTGCAGGTGGCAGCTTTACCGGCTGTGCCACAGTGCCGGCCTACGGGTTCCTTCAAAACAGGGAAGCAGGAGGACGGGCACCAGGACGGGCACACTCAGCCCACACACCGCTCTGTGGGAAGGGCTGGGCAGGCGGGCGATGGACGGGTGACAGGCAATGGATGGATGGCAGGTGATGGCAGGTGATGATGGACGGATGGCAGGTGATGGCAGACAGGCAGGTGATGGCCGGGTGGCAGGTGATGGCAGGTGATGATGGATGGGTGACAGGCGACGGCAGGTGATGGCCGGGTGGCAGGTGATGGCAGACAGGCAGGTGATGGACGGGTGACGGCAGACAGGCGGGCAATGGAGCCGCACTTATGCACAAACTGTTCCAAGAGGGGCTGCTGGGCTGCCACCGGCGGCACCCGTGTCCGTGCCCGCCCGTGTCCGCGCCCGCCCGTGTCCGCGCCCGCCCGTGTCCGCGCCCGCCCGTGTCCGCGCCCACCCGTGTCCGCGCCCGCCCGTGTCCGCGCCCGCCCGTGTCCGCGCCCGCCCGTGTCCGTGCCCGCCCGTGTCCGCGCCCGCCCGTGTCCGCGCCCGCCCGTGTCCGTGCCCGCCCGTGTCCGCGCCCGCTTCTGCTCCAGCCCCTGCTGATGCGCCCGGGAGGCAGCAGCGATGGCCCTGCCCCCCCCCACGGGAGACCCCGATGGAGTTCCCGGCTCCTGGCTTCAACCTGGCCCAAGCTTGGCTGCTGGACCATTTAAATGGAGAGTCCAGCAGCAGATGGGGGGTGCCGCTCTGTCACTGTGCCTTCCAGATAAATAAAAAGACAAATCTTAAAAGTAAACCAAAACGCTGCTGGGGACGCGGGCGAGAGCAGCAGAGGGGAGCCGTGGTGGGGAATTGTAACCCCACAGGAAGTGAGCCCACGGCTCTCTAACCCCGCAGGAAGCCAGCACGCGGCTCTCTAACCCCGCAGGAAGCCAGCACGTGGGTCTCTAACCCCGCAGGAAGTGAGCCCACGGCTCTCTAACCCCGCAGGAAGCCAGCACGCGGGTCTCTAACCCCGCAGGAAGCCAGCACGCGGGTCTCTAACCCCACAGGAAGTGAGCACGTGGGTCTCTAACCCCGCAGGAAGCCAGCACGTGGGTCTCTAACCCCGCAGGAAGTGAGCCCACGGCTCTCTAACCCCGCAGGAAGCCAGCACGCGGGTCTCTAACCCCGCAGGAAGCCAGCACGTGGGTCTCTAACCCCGCAGGAAGTGAGCCCACGGCTCTCTAACCCCGCAGGAAGCCAGCACGCGGGTCTCTAACCCCGCAGGAAGCCAGCACGCGGGTCTCTAACCCCGCAGGAAGCCAGCACGCGGGTCTCTAACCCCACAGGAAGTGAGCACGTGGGTCTCTAACCCCGCAGGAAGCAAGACCGCGGGTCTCTAACCCCGCAGGAAGCCAGCACGTGGGTCTCTAACCCCGCAGGAAGTGAGCACGTGGGTCTCTAACCCCGTAGGAAGCCAGCACGCAGGTCTCTAACCCCGCAGGAAGCCAGCACGCGGGTCTCTAACCCCGCAGGAAGTGAGCCCACGGCTCTCTAACCCCGCAGGAAGCCAGCACGTGGGTCTCTAACCCCGCAGGAAGTGAGCACGTGGGTCTCTAACCCCGTAGGAAGCCAGCACGCGGGTCTCTAACCCCGCAGGAAGTGAGCCCACGGCTCTCTAACCCCGCAGGAAGCCAGCACGTGGGTCTCTAACCCCGCAGGAAGTGAGCACGTGGGTCTCTAACCCCGCAGGAAGCCAGCACGCGGGTCTCTAACCCCGCAGGAAGCCAGCACGCGGGTCTCTAACCCCGCAGGAAGTGAGCCCACGGCTCTCTAACCCCGCAGGAAGCCAGCACGTGGGTCTCTAACCCCGCAGGAAGTGAGCACGTGGGTCTCTAACCCCGTAGGAAGCCAGCACGCAGGTCTCTAACCCCGCAGGAAGCCAGCACGTGGGTCTCTAACCCCGCAGGAAGTGAGCACGTGGGTCTCTAACCCCGCAGGAAGCCAGCACTCAGGTCTCTAACCCCGCAGGAAAGCGAGCACGCGGCTCTCTAACCCCGCAGGAAGCGAGCACGCGGGTCTCTAACCCCACAGGAAGTGAGCACGCGGCTCTCTAACCCCGCAGGAAGTGAGCACGCGGGTCTCTAACCCCGCAGGAAGCCAGCACACGGGTCTCTAACCCCCAGGAAGCCAGCACACAGGTCTCTAACCCCGCAGGAAGCCAGCACGCGGGTCTCTAACCCCGCAGGAAGTGAGCACGCGGCTCTCTAACCCCGCAGGAAGCGAGCACGCGGGTCTCTAACCCCGCAGGAAGCCAGCACGCGGGTCTCTAACCCCACAGGGGGTGAGCACGTGGATCCCAGCTGCCCCTGCGAGAACCGACTTGGCTCCTGGACGCATTTCATTCTTTTTAAAGATTTATTTAATTATTTGAAAGTCAGAGTTGGAGAGAGAGGAGAGAGGGATCTTCCATCTTCTGGTTCACTCCCCAGTTGGCCGCTATGGCTAGAGCTGCACTGGGTCTCCCACCTGGTGCAGGGACGGCTTCCACAGCTCTCCCAGACCACAGCAGAGAGCTGGATCGGAAGTGGAGCAGCCGGGAATCAAACCGGCGCCCATGTGGGATGCAGGCACTGCAGGCGGCGGCTTTACCCGCTGCGCCACAGCGCCGGCCCCTCCTTCTCCCTTTGAAGAATCACCCATCAAGAGTGGGTGGCCCCAGGGTGCTCTTGCCTTTTTTTGTTTTTGTTTTTTACAGGCAGAGTGGACAGTGAGAGAGAGAGACAGAGAGAAAGGTCTTCCTTTGCCGTTGGTTCACCCGCCAATGGCCGCTGCAGCCGGCGCACCGTACCGATCCAATGGCAGGAGCCAGGTACTTAACCTGGTCTCCCATGAGGTGCAGGGCCCAAGCACTTGGGCCATCCTCCACTGCACTCCCCGGCCACAGCAGAGAGCTGGCCTGGAAGAGGGGCAACCGGGACAGAATCCTGCGCCCCGACCGGGACTAGAACCAGGTGTGCCGGCGCCGCAAGGCGGAGGATTAGCCTAGTGAGCCGCGGCGCTGGCCTTGCCTTGGGTTTTTAAAAGCCACCCTTTCACCAAGCAGCACTCTTGCCGCCTGCCCTGCTGCGCTCACGAGGTCCCGGCGTCGATGGGCACAAGGGTCACTGTCGCCCCTGTGCAGCCCCCAGGGCCCCGTGGCTTCCACGTCCCGGGATTGTGGCTGTGGCTGCAGGGTCCTGGGCAGCTCCTTACCCCACACAGGCACCCACCTGCGAGCCCACCCAGGGCCACCGTGCCTCTGCCTTGGGGAGACCCATCCCCCATCCCCTGCTGGGCAGGCCTCCCCGCCAGGCCCGCCCCTGCCCCGGCCGGGTGAGGCCTGAGGCTCTGCGCGCTGTTCCGTTCCCACGTCAATGCCTCCAGGACTCCTTCCCCCACAGGAAACGCTCCCTCTGCCTGGTCACAGCCTGGACCAGGGCCAAGTGCCGGTCCTAGGCTGCAGACCTGAGGCCGGCACTGGGAGACAGCTGGGAGGGGCCCTTAGGGTAACGAGAGACCCCCCTCTGCCCCAGGAGGCGGCGGTGCAGACCCGGGGGTAGCTTGCTGAAGCCGGGGGCCCTGCTCCCGAGAGAGGGGTGCCCGGAGCCCTCGGGAGCCACAAGAGTGCCGTGAGCACGCTCGGCCCCTCGCCCTGGGTCGCCGCTTCCTCCACCCAGTTCAGGAACAGGGGTCCCCATCAGCCAGACCTCGCTGGAGACGGAGGGGCACCCGCAAACCCTCCCACCGGGGGCCTGAGTCGGGGCCGCCCCCAGCCCGCACTATCTCCCCCTCTCCCAGCCCTCACCCACGCCTGTACCTGGCCAGCGGCCTCCCACCCTGGACAGGTGCCCTTCGGGACCAGATGGGCGCACAAGGCCCCGTGTCCAGGAAACGCAGACCCTGTCCCGTCTGAGCCATCCTGGGTGGCTGCATCCACCCCGTGGAGGCGCTTGTTCTTGGGTGAGCGCGCATGCCCGCTTCCCCACCCCGGCACGTCCCCCCCACTTGGGACACGAGCAGGTCCCCTGAGGCTGCCCTTCCCAGGGTTCCAGGACCCAGCCTAGGTGCTGCCTGAGGGGCCGGCGCAGCCAGCACAGCCAGCGAACCACGCAGGACACGCCGGGTGCGCTGGGTGGACACCAGGTCCACCTCCTCTCTCCATGCTGGGAGGCGGGCCCGGGGGTCTCCGGTGGGGGTCTCAGCCGGGCAGGCTTGGCTGCCCAAGGGCCCAGCTGCAGTGGAGGGCGTCCCGGGGTGTGTCCTGCCCCCTCTGGCACACTGCCCCCTTCCCAGGACACGCCCCAGCGGCCTGTGGCCCCCAGGAGGGCTTTGCCAGCCCAGGGCCCCAAACCTGGGGCGCCCATTGGGTGCCAACAGCCAGCAGCCTCCACAGACCCTCCCCAGACACACGGGACGGAGGCAGGGACTGCGCTGACCCTGCGGGTCCCCAGGGGCACCTCCTGCCCCCTCAGCTCAGGCCAGTTCAGGTGAGGCTGCCCTCGGCCCCGCCTCCAGCAGCTCCTCCGACAGGGTGGACAGCTGGTCGGTGGTGTCCGCCGAGTCCCCAGGGAGCGAGGCCTCCTCGGGCGGGGAAGGGGAGTCCTTGCGGCCGGGGGCAGCGCCCTCCACGTCGCTGTCTGCCGGGCGAGCGGGCGGCGGCGGCGGCAGGCGGGTGTCCCAGGCGGGGCAGGAGGGGAGGTCGGCGCTGCCATAGGACAGCTGCTCATCCACCGGAGACAGAATCTCCGCCAAGATGCCGCCGGCACGGGGGGCACGTGGGGCCCCGGCTTCCTCCAGGACAGAGGGGCGTCTGTCCCTCCCACCACCCCGTGCCAGGCCACCGGGGCCCCCAGGAGGAGCCTGCGGGCTGGGCGGGACCTGGGGTGCAGGCCAGGCCTGCAGAGGGGCCGTCTCTCCCCCGCCGAAGCCCACCCCCTCAGACGGGAAGGACAGCGACAGGTCCGAGTCCCCGGAGGAAGAGGGGTGTGCGGTGACGGCCCCGTCGGCCGCCTCGGGAGACGCCCTCGTGGCTCTTCCTGTGTCCGATCCGGTGGTCGGGCTCTCGCCGCTTCTGGGAGCTTCCCGCCCGTCCCTGGGGCCCAGGGAGGGGTGCAGCTGGGGTGCCACTCGGTCTCCGAGGAGGTCGGCCGAGCTGTCTGCGGGGGACAGGCTGCCGGGGGCTGGGCCGGCACCGGTGCCAGGTCCTGGCAGGTGTTCCTCGCTGTGCTCGTCCCACACGTGGCTGGAGGCCTCCGACAGCTCCGACCCTGCCCCTGCCCCTGCCCAGGGGGCATCTGGAAGTGGCAGTGACCAGCTCCCCGAGGGAGGGGACGGAGGGGACGGAGGGGGCGGAGGGCTATGCCCCAGCTCCGAGGCTCCCGCCCCTGCTGCCTCCACAGAGAGGCCGCCCAGGGCACCAGCCGCCCAGGCCTGCGGCCCCTGCCAGCTCAGCCCCCCTGTGCCCCCGGGGACGGAGGACGGAGGTGGGCCCAGGGCCTCCCAGGAGGAGCGAGTGGAGAGCCCCCAGCCCCAGCCCGTGGGGGGATCGTCCTGGGCGCCCACACTGGACGGGGAGGCGGAGCTGTCCGACAGCTGCACCAGGATGGCCTTGGCTTTCTGAAACCTTGTGGGGGAGGGGCCAGGCCCCCCGCTGGCAGAGCTGGCCCAGGAGGCGGGGCTTGACCCCTGCACTTCGGAGTACGTCCCGCAGGCAGACGCAGGGCTCAGGCCCCGGGGGGCCGCAGGCTGGGGCAGGGGGCTGCCCGGGCACTGGGCGGCTGGTACCCCCTCCTCGTCCAGGTTGGCAGGAGCTGCAGGGAGGGGGGGTTTCAGGAGGACCCCTCCCTTTGTGCCAGCAGGGGCAGCAAACCCCAGCCAGGAAGACCCCAACTGGGGCAGAGTTCAGTCCCTTTGGAGGCAACCCAGTGGCTAACACTACCCCCCTGCCCCAGTGACACAGGAGCAGCTCCGGGGTGGGGGGCTTCTCCAGCCCAGGGACCCCTCTCACAGAACCACAGCTGCTGTCCAGCGACCCAGGGCTCCGCTTTGCCTGGCTTTGCTTTCGTCTGAGACATGGAGGGTTCCAGAACCTCCCACTTGGCAGCCCTCTGACGGGGAGTGGGGCTCGTGGGCAGTGGGGAAAAGCCCGGCTCTGCCTTGGACACTGGTCCTGGAGGACCCAGCAGTGGGGACGCGATGGCCCCTGCGCCAGGCTGGGGTCCCTGGAGGGGCGCTCACCTGGGGGGGCAGCCAGCAGGGGGGCTCCCAGCCTGGAAAAGGGGGCACTGGGGTCCTCCGGCTGTCGGGCCTCCATCCTGGAAGCACAGAGAAGCCCTTGGGGTGGGGCTGCCAGGACCCCGAGGGGACCAGAAAACCGCCTGTGCTCTAGGGATGACGATGGCACACTGGCCAGTCCCCCCGAGCCGGCCCTGCCCTGCTACAGCCCCCGCGGGACCTCGGGGGGCATCTTTGTTTCCCGAAGTCGTCAGGGTTCCAGGTGCCAGGCTCAGCAGCCGAGGGCGGGGTGCCGGCCGCCTGGCTGCACGCCTCAGGGCCCCAGCCGGGGGGGTCCCGCACCTCTGCTCCCCTGACCGCACGCTCTCCGCTGCCTGGGGCTCCTGCACCGGGCTCCTGGCCAACTCCAGCGCCAGCTCTGCCTCCGGTCTGCTGGTGCTGCCTTCGGCCACCTGCTGAGAACGTGCCGGAGGGACGGCTAGCCCGCCCGGGCCGAGCCCCCGCGGTCCCAGGAGCCCCTGTTAATTTAGGACAAAGACCATCCCCCTCGAGGGGGCCATGGAGACCCCCACTCACCAGACCTCCCCTCCCGCCCAGCTGTTCAGTTTTGAGGGGAGACCCAGAGAAGCGCGAGTCGCAGAGCGCGGAGCCTGCGAGAAGTCTCTGAGGTCCCCCCAGAGCGCCCCCGCGTGAAGGCCCAGTGCCCCCGCGCCCCAGCTCACACAGACACCCCCTCCATCCCGGGAGTTTCGGCTCCGGTCCAGGGAGCTCTCAGTGTGGCAGCCCCAGGCCCGGGGCTCCTCAGCCAGGGCGGGGCTCGGCTTGCTCTGAGGGTCTCCTGTGGGGCAGAGGGGCCGTCAGCACCAGCGCGGGAGCAGGTGCAGGGCCGGGGCGGGGACGGAAGGGGCTCCCAGGGGCTCTGAGGCCACGTGAGATTCCTGGAATCCAATGGATGTGACGTTCCTCCAGGAACAATACGTGGCTATCGTCCAGCAGTCAGTGATGGTCTCAGTAAGCAGCTTCTAGAAAAGCCATTAAACATTTCAAGATCAGGGCCGGCATCGTGGCGTAGCGGGGAAGCTGCCGCCTGCGACACCGGCATCCGTGTGGGCACGGGTTGCTCTCTGCTGTGGCCTGGGAGAGCCGTGGAAGATGACCCAAGTCCTTGGGCCCCTGCACCCTGCGTGGGAGACCCCAGAAGAAGCTCCTGGCTCCTGGCTTCAGTCTGGCCCAACCATGGCCATTGCGGTCATCTGGGGAGTGAACCAGCGGATGGAAAAGCTCTCTGTCTCTGTCTCTCTGTGCCTGTCTCTGTCTCTCTCTCTGTGTCTCTGTCTCTCTGTGCCTGTCTCTCTCTGTCTCTGTCTCTCTGTCTCTCTCTGTCTCTGGTTCTCTCTGTCTCTCGTTCTCTCTCTGTAACTCCTTCAGTTAGATCAAACTGGGAGGGCTCCTCCCCTTTGCCCCCAGCTGGTTCTGTCTGGGTGCCGCCCACCCTGGCCGCCCTCTGCCTGCACAGGTGTGTGTGGGGTGCCCGGGCCGGGCGGGGGCCATGGGGACTTCACCGTTCTGTCCCCGATTCCCCAGGACTTGTCCCGCCGCCCCCCCCCCCCCGGCTGGGCCGGGTGTTGGCACCGAAGCCCGAGGCACTGGCCCGCAGAGAGGGGCCCCTGGATGTTTCAGCTCCGTCCCCAGGCCACACCCACACAGGGTCACGAGGTCAGCTGCTGTCGGCTGAATTTGAGGCCTCACTGGCCTCAGGCCGCCCAGCGGCCAGGAGGACCTGGAGCCCAGGGGCCTCGTGGGAACCCCGCCAGCAGGACGCCCGCCCTCTCGCCCACACCCCGGGCAGGAAGGACGGCGGGCTTCCCCGATGGCCAAGGCGGCGTCTCCTGGGGAACAGGCAGATCAGGGAGCAGCGGGTGCTGTGGACGCAGGGGCCCAGCCGCCCGCCTCCGGCCCCCGCCTTCGTCTGCAGAATGGGGGTGGGCGCACAGCCCCCTCCACGGCCCCAGGATGACGACAGCACACGTGTCCCCGGGGACAGGGAGGGAGGCTTCTGCCCCACTCCCGCCCACGGTGCCCACAGCAGCCTGACCAGCAGCCCGCCGCCGCTGACTCTAGGGGGGTCCCGGAGACACACCGCACCCCCAGCCCCCCGGCTGGGCCCCTCTGGGCTGGGCAGAACCGCTGTAGCCTCTTCCTGCCCCAACAGCTCTGCCCTGAGGTCCAGCCTCTGGACACCCCGATCTGGGCCCTGAGCGGCCGCCTCCTGCTCCCGGGTGGGGGCTGGGGGCTGAGCTCCAAGTGCCATCCTGACACCCAGGGAGGTCTGCTCCCACCCACCGCCCCCGGGGACTGGGCCCCGAGCCAGGCCTCTGGGCCACGTGGATGGTTTCAGAAGAAGCGAGGCGGGCAAAGCCTCAGCCTCGGCCCCCAAACCTTACAGCCGTCTAGAGGAAGGCGCTGGGGCTGTGTCAGGAAGGCAGGCTTTAATCCCCCGCCGCGCCCCGTCACCCCTCAGGACACGGAGCCGGCCAGTCTTCGGGCTGTGAAGGGGTCCGAGGCCAGGGCAGGGGACCACCAGGGCCCGTCCTCCTCCACGTCCCTCGGGGGCCTCCCAGCGCTGGCACAGGGGCCGCCGGGCAGCACCCACAGCGGGCCGGCCCGCCGGCTGCTTCCCAGGGACCTACCTGGGGGCGGCTCCCCGGCTTCCGGCAGCCAGGGCTGGGCTGGGGTGGGGCTCCCCGGTGTGGCCTGCGTGGGGAAGCCAGGGAGTGGGGGGAGTCACCACAGACCCACCAGTGCCACCAGGGGCAGGAAGCTACCTCCCAGGGATGCCCCCCGCCGCGGTCTGGCAGGAAGGGGTCCCGGCCCCGGGGGTGCCTACAGCCAAGGCCGGGCCCAGCGGCTGCTGTCGCATGTCCAGGAGGCTCAGGTGACGCACCGCCGGCGGGGCCGCACGCAGCTGCTCCCTGGGTTCTGCGGCACAGGCCCAGATGTCGCTGGCCTGCACCGGGCCTCGGGGGGTCCCCAGACCTGGGAAACAAGCGGAGCCGGTGCTGAGAAGGCCCCTCGCTGATGCCCGAGCCCTGCGCCCTGACGCCTCCCCCGTCCTGAAGCCGACCCGCCCCCTGCCGCTGCGGTGTCGGAGGCCCCGCCCCCTCCAGTGCTCCCCAGGCCGCACCGCCCACCGCCCACCCCACACCGGGGGAGGGGCCGCTGTCCCTCTCACCAAACCTCCCAACCACAGGACGAGGCGCAGGGAAAAGCACCAGCGTCCCACATGGGCACAGGTTCAAGCCCCGGCTGCTCCACTTCCGACCCAGTGCCCTGCTATGGCCTGGCGGGCCCTGCGCCCACGTGGGAGGGCAGCTTCCTGCTACCGCGAACCCTGGGAGGCAGCAGGGGTGGCCAGAGTAACTGGACGGGGTCCCAGCTCCTGGCGACGGCCAAGGCAGAGGGAGCCAGCCCTGCCGCCAGGCCCCCGTGAGCTGGGGGCCGCCGCATCCTCACTCCCCCTCAGGGGAGGCTCTGCCGGGACAGGCGGTGCCCTCGGCAGGTCTGCGTGGCTGCACCTGCCCCGCCGTGGTCCAAGGCCTACGCTTGGGGGCCCCAGGGCAGGCGCCCTGTGCACCCTGCTGCACTCAGATACCGGCCAGCGAGGCCCCGGGCCCCACCACACCCTGGGCACGCCTGACGCTGCCCCTGCTGCCCGGGGCCCAGATGAGTGACCGCCCACCCTGGCTGGCCGCCGCCGCTGCCCTGCCCCGTACCTGGGCCGGCCTGGTAGTCGCTCTCCGCCAGCGGGCTGCTGGCCGCAGGCACGCCCTCTCCCCACCTCGGCCCCGAAGCTGCCTGGGCGGGCGTCGTGTGCGGGGGCTCCGTGGCAGGCCTGTGAGGCGGTGCCATGAGGGTGACCACCGGCCCCTGACCACGGCTCCCTGCCGCCTCACCACACACCCAGGGGCAGCTGAGGCCGGAGGCTGCACAGGACACAGGGTCCCGGCCCCGGCCCACGCAGCCCCAGCCCTCGCGTGACCGCCCGGCTGGAGGCGGCGCTACGGGTCAGAGACAGCCGTCCGTCTCCCCTGCATGGCTCTGCCGAGGTTCTGCCTGGAGACGGGCCACCGTGTGTGTGTGCACACGTGCAGGCATGTGTGCTTGTATGTATGTATGTATGTGTGTGTATGCAGGCGTGTGCATCATGCGCATGTACCTAATGCTGTGTTACAACCCACATGTATGTGCACGTGTCTGTACATGTGATGCATGCATGTGCATGTGTGCACGTCTATGTGTGTGCATGGGTTATGTGAGTGCGTGGGTTATGTGAGTGCATGCATGCATGTACATGTCTACATGTGTGCAGGCACGTGTGCATGGGTGACTGCACACGCATGTATGTGCATGTGCACACGCACACGTGTACATGTGTGTATACATGGGTGTACGCATGTGTGCATATGTGTACGGGTGTGAGTACGTGTGTACATATGCACACGTGTGTACACACGTGTGTGTGCGTGTGTTGCATGGGCTGTGACTATGTGTGCCTGTGCACCTGCTGAAGCCCCCTCCTGGAGCTCTGGGAGGCGGGGGGGCTGCAGCCCCAGGGCATGGGCTGCGCTGCGGGGACAGCAGGGGACCCAGGGACCCCGGGGGCTCCTGGGGGCAGGGCCTGCTCGGGGACACCACCTGCACTTCTCCCCAGGCACCTGCTGCCCCCACCCAAGGGCAACCCCGTGTCTCCCTCCCGGATGCACCCCTGGCCGGCCGTGGGCAGGAAGAAGGTGATCCTGTGTCCAGAGAGTCCGGCAGGAGCCAGCCGAGGGGCTAGAACACGGCTCCCATGGGGGCAGGGCCTGGAGGCTCTGCACACGGCCCCCCAGGGGGCCGGGCCCCCACACGCCCTCCCAGGTTTAAGCCCTGCCTGGCACGTGGGGTCTCAGGCCAGGACCCCAGCCCTTCTCGCGGCCTCGTCCTGACTGGCCCCCAGCCCACCCGGGCACCTCCTGAATGAACAAACAAGGAGGTGCGCCCCCTTGTGGGCGTGCCTTAACCCTGGCAGACAAGGGGCCAGTTCCGAGGGTGGGGCTTGGGGAGGGGAGGGGAGGGGAGGGGAGGGGAGGGGAGGGGAGGGCCCGCCCACCGCGTGCGTAGCGGCCCCATCTTCCTCTAGCCCCGCGGGCGGGCCGGTGAACCCGTGGTCAGCCCAGGCCACTGGGCGGTTGGACAGCTGCCCGGCGGACAGGCCCGGAGGGTGGGCCTTGACCTCCCAACTCAGGAAAGAGGCTCTGGGTGGGGCGGGGGCTGCTCCTGGGGGTCCTTTCCTGGCGGGGGCCACTTCCTGCTGCTCAGGGGTCCTTTGGCCAATCAAAGCTCCTCCCGGCCAGCACCCCTCCCCCACCCCATGACTCACGCTGGACAGGGCCCCTCATGCCCTTCTGCCGCAAACCAAAGCCAGCGGCTCCGTGGCCCATGGCCAGGCCTGAGAGGGGGCAGGCACCCAGAGCAGCCACACACTGGCCCCCCGCTGGCTTGTCCCGGGGGGCCGGCACCCCAGGGTCGGCGGGGGAGGACGCTCCTAGTGGACACAGCCTGCCCAGCACACAGCCATGGGGCCAGCCCGGGAGCAGGTGCCCCCTCTGTGCCCGCAGCGGGCAGGGCCGCCGGGGACACTCACTGCAGAGCCTCGGTGCTGTCACGGGGTCTCCAGGGGCGGGGGCTGCTGGGGCCCCTGGGCCACGGCGTCTCCATGGGGCACGGCGTCCCCTCAGGCTGCGGGGTCTGCCCAGAGCCCCTCTGGCGGGCGGCCTGGAACCGGGGGCTGCAGCTCTAGGAGAGGCAGTGCGGGATGAGCCCCCCGGCCGTCTCTGATCCAGCCCCCTCTGGGGGGGTGGCCTTCACGCGGGCAGGGGGCCCATGGCACCGAGGACACTGTGCCCCCACGGGCGCCAGGCCACAGTGGGAGGTGCCTATCCCAGCAGGGCCTGCAACCCTGCTCAGACCTGGGGGCCCAGGCCCAAGCTCCCAGGGTGCTCCCCGCCCCCCAGCAGGCTGACCTGGGGAGCCCAGTGCTTTCATTCCTGTCCCCAGCCCGGGTGCCCACGGCCTCCTCCCCATCAGTCCCATGGGGAGGGGGAGCAGGAGCCCCTCCAAGGTCAGCCCAGGACCCTAGGAACCACTGGCCACGCCCCTCCGTCCTGCGCCTCCCACCGCTCCCATGTGCGTCGAGCCCCACCCTCTGGGAACTGGCCCCTTGGTCCTCCAGGGTTGAGGCACGCCCACAAGGGGGGGCACCTCTGCCCGCAGCCCCCTCCCTCGCATCCCCGCGGGCCCACTGAGCACCCTGCCCGGCGAGCACGCCCACCTGGGACTGCAGCCCCCTCCCCCGCAAACCCGTGAGCCCACCTGGGACTGCAGCCCCCTCCCACATCCCCGCGCCCACCGGGGCCTCAGCCCCCACCCGCACCCCCGCGCCCACCTGGGACTCAGGCCCCTCCCGCACCCCCGCGCCCACCTGGGACTCAGGCCCCTCCCGCACCCCCGCGCCCACCGGGCCCCCCCCGCGCCCCCGCGCCCACCGGGGCCTGCAGCTCCTGCCACAGCAGCGCGGCGGCCCTCTGCACGCACAGGACGTCTTTCTGGTGCTGCAGCAGCAGCGTCCGGTCCCGGTGCATGGACAGCTGGATGTCCCGCAGGTGCCGGATCTCCCTCTGGACCCGGGCGGGGCCGGTCAGGGCGGAGGGGGCCAGGCCCAGCCTCCCCCCGCCCTGTCCCGGCTCAGCCCTCCCTGTCAGCCCCTGTCTCCCACCTGGCCCGGGGGGTGGGCGGGCTCGGGCGCCCCGCCCCGCCCCGCCACGCCCCGCCCCGCCCCGCCGGCCGGTACCTTCCCCTTGTCAAGGCTGCTGAGGGCTCGCTGCTGCCTCTCGGCCAGGGCGGCCCACGCGGCTCTGTCTCCCTGGCTCCGCAGGCGCCTGGCGGAGGACGGAGGTCACGCGGGCACTGCCCGGGCCCCTCGCCACGCCCTCCCGGGGAGCAGGTGCCCTGCATGGGGGGACTGGGTGCCCTGGGACCCCACCCCTCACAGCCACTCCTGGGTCTGACAACGCAGCGAGGGTCCCTCTGGGGGGCCGCCAGGAAAACCACGTTGGCGCCCGGGGCCGGGGACAGGCGGCCCCGACGCCTCAGGGGAGCTCGCGAGGCCGAGGCGCGGCCGCTCGTCTCCCGCGTGTCCGGGGCCCTAGCCCTCCCCGGCCTCGAGCGCCAACACCTGTGGCTCCCCGCGGCGTGGAGCCTGGGGGCGGGGCGGGGCCGGGGCCGGGGCGGGGCCTGGCCCGGGGGCGGGGCCGAGGCCGGGCGGGGGCGGGGCCGAGGCCGGGAGGGGGCGGGGCCCGGGCCGCGCGCATGCGCTCACCCTCGCTGGTGCTCCAGCCAGGCCAGCTCGGCGCGCGTCGTCTCCTCCAGCGCCATCTCGCGCAGGCGCAGCAGTGCGGCCTGGTGCTGCGCGCGCAGCCGCTCCTCGCGCAGGCTCTGCTCCAGCATCTGCGCGGTGAGGCGGCCGCGGGCGCGGGGAGCTGCGGGCTCGGCTGGGCGTGGCCTCGGCGGCGCGCGCTGGGGCGGGGCCGCGACGGACAGGTCAGCGCCCGCGGCCGCCGGGAGCCCTCGGGACTGCGCGCCTGCGCCCCGCGGCCTCGCGCGTACCTGGCAGGCGGGGTCGTCCGGGGGCTGCGTCCGGGCGGGGGCCGAGGGCTCTGGGGGCGGGGAGGGGGCGGGGTCAGCCTGCAGACACACTGTGCGCGCCGCACCAGACCCCGCCTGCAGACACGCTGTGCGCACCAGCCTCCACCTGCAGACACGCTGTGTGCACCGCACCAGACCCGCCTGCAGACACACTGTGTGCACCGCACCAGACCCCGCCTGCAGACACACTGTGCGCACCAGACCCCACCTGCAGACACACTGTGCACCGTACCACAGACCCCGCCTGCAGACACACTGTGTGCCTGCACCACAGACCCCCCCACCTGCAGACACACTGTGCGCACCATACCAGCCCCCACCTGCAGACACACTGTGCGCACCAGCCTCCACCTGCAGACACACTGTGCACCGCACCACAGACCCCGCCTGCGGACACACTGTGCGCGCCGCACCAGACCCCGCCTGCGGACACACTGTGCGCACCAGCCTCCACCTGCAGACACACTGTGCACCGCACCACAGACCCCGCCTGCAGACACACTGTGTGCCTGCACCACAGACCCCCCACCTGCAGACACACTGTGCGCACCATACCAGCCCCCACCTGCAGACACACTGTGCACCGCACCACAGACCCCGCCTGCGGACACACTGTGCGCACCAGACCCTGCCTGCGGACACACTGTGCGCGCCAGACCCCCGCCTGCAGACACACTGTGCACCGTACCACAGACCCCGCCTGCGGACACACTGTGTGCCTGCACCACAGACCCCCCCCACCTGCAGACACACTGTGCACACCATACCAGCCCCCACCTGCAGACACACTGTGCGCACCAGCCTCCACCTGCAGACACACTGTGCACCGCACCACAAACCCCGCCTGCGGACACACTGTGCGCCTGCGCCACAGACCCCGCCTGCAGACACACTGTGCGCACCAGACCCCGCCTGCACACACACTGTGCACACCAGACCCCGCCTGCAGACACACCGTGTGCACCAGACCCCCGCCTGCAGACACACTGTGTACCACACCACAGACCCCGCCTGCGGACACACTGTGTGCCTGTACTTCCTCGGTTCTAACGCAGCTGTGAAAGCCGCAGAGCCCTGAGCCCACAGTGAGTTCGTCCTGCTCGGGTCAGTCCGGCGCCGCCGCCCACGTCCACGCAGCCCTGCTGGGGCCTGGGGGAGCCCCGGCCCGCCCCGCCCTGGCTGCTGCGACCGCCGTGGGTCTCAGCACCCTCCCTGCCCCTCGCTGACAGTCACCTGTCAATCGCCTGTCAATCACCGCGCCGGCCTCTGCACAGCCGAGCGCACCCTCAGGAGCCCAGGAGCACCCACCGCGCTGTGGGCCAAGCCGGGTCCCCACGCAGCCGGGCCAGCCCTCCCCCACGCACGACCGGGCCGGCCTCACCTGCGAGCCGGCTCACCTTCGCCCGGGGAGGCCTCGGCAGCGCCCCCCGCTGGGGGCGGGTGCGAACTGCGGGGGGAGACCAAGGCTGGGGCCCCGCCCTCACCGGAGACCCCCGCCCCGCCCGGCCCCGCCCCGGCCTCACTGGGGTCCAGCCCCGGCCCAGCCCCGGCCCCGCCCCGCCCCGGCCCCGCCCCGGCCTCACTGGGGTCCCGCCCCCGCCCCACCCCGGCCTCACTGGGGTCCCGCCCCGGCCCCGCCCCGGCCTCACTGGTGTCCAGCCCCGCCCCGCCCTGGCCTCACTGGGGTCCCGCCCCGGCCCCGCCCCGCCCCCGCCCGGCCCCGCCCCGGCCTCACTGGGGTCCCGCCCCGGCCCCCCGGCCCCGCCCCGGCCTCACTGGGGTCCAGCCCAGGCCCAGCCCCTCCCCCGCCCCGCCCCGGCCCCGCCCCGGCCTCACTGGGGTCCCGCCCCCGCCCCGCCCCGGCCCCGCCCCGGCCTCACTGGGGTCCCGCCGGCGCAGCGCACGGAGAGCCCCGTGTCTGTCCTGCGTCCTCGAGGGCCTGCGGCCGCTCCAGCTGCGAAGCTGCGTCCTGCTCGGCCTGGCCCGGCCGCTTGTCCATCGCCCGCTGTGAGGACGGAGAGGCGGCGCTTGCTACCGGGCCGAGTGCGCCCCCCCCCCGCCTTCCATGGAGTCCCGGGACCCCAGGTGGGGGGCGGCAGGTGCCAGGCCGAGGCCGGGAGGACGTCCAGCCCAGCTCTGTCTGTCTGTGCGGCTGCGGTCCCACCCTGCCCCCGGGCAGTCCCGGAGTCCAGGGAAGCACGAGGGCGTGGCCAGAGGGACCAGGAGGGGCTGGGGCACGGGCAGGGGGCGAGGGGACGGGGCTGGGGCCGTCGCACACACAGGCGAGTGCCCACACGCTCCCTGGTCCCGTGGGAGTGCCCGTCCTGCCCACGGCGCCTTCCCAGGAGGCCCCGGCCATGGCCTCGCCGTCCGGGGCCAGCACGTCCGGGACTGGCTGCTGTTCTGGGGGAGTGGCCCCTCTGTGGCCTGGGCAGGGCGGGGGCTCGGGGACGCCAGCCCGGCTGTGAGCACCAGGCAGCCCTCCGGTCGGAGCCCGCGGCTCGGGGGCTCGGGCGGGGCCTGGGGGTCCTGGCCGCTGACCTGCAGCCGGTGTTTGAAGAGCAGCCCGTCCAGCGCCGTCTGCGTCTCCCACACCTCCTGCTCCGCTCGCTGCCGCAGGAGGGCCAGCGCCTGCTCCTGGGCCTGCTGCCCCAGCTGCCGGGAGGGCGGCCGCTGAGAGCCGGCGCCCCGCCGGGCCCCCACCTCCACCCGCGCCTCGGGGGTGGGACTCACCTCCAGGGCCTCCAGGAAGCGCCAGGACTTCCGCTGGATGTCGGCCAGGTGCCCGGCCTGCGGGTCCCGGGGCTGCCGCTGACCTGGGGGCCACGGAGAGGGGCCGGTGAGCGAGGATCGGGCACAGGCAGAGGCTTGAAGGACGCGGCAGGGCCGCTCCGTGTGACCCCGGCCGCGGCAGCGACCCCGGGCGCCCAGCAGGGGGTCACTGAGCAGGCGGGCACAGCGAGGGCCGCGGGCCGGGCTCCCCCTGGAATCCCCGCGGCTGCTGGGGGCCCCTGGGGCAGCAGTGCGGCCTCTCTTCCTGGTGGTCCCCGGGGACTCTGCTGCTGCCCCAGGGTCGGGGCGGCCAGGGTGCTGTCCCTCTCCCTCGCCCCCGAGCCTCAGAGGCCCGAAGCCCCCACACGAGGGGAAGCTGCCGGTCACCTCCAGCCCCGCGGGCACCCCCGATAGACATCCAGGGAGACGAGAGCCGACCCCAGCTGGACGTGGCCTTGGCTGGCCCAGTGGCTGGCAGCGCCCAGAGGAGGACACCGGCCTTGCTCCAGCTCCATCCGTGGCCACCTCAGTGCCTGGTGGCCGAGGACCCGGGGAGCCGGCTTCGTCCACACACAACACGGGGCACGCGTGTAGCACACGGCAAGTGTGAGGAGGGGCCCTGTCACTGCTGGGCCCGGGTCCCCGGGGACCACGGCCCCCCGCCAGGGGCACTGCAGGGCACCCTGCCCCCACGGGAGGCCCCGCCTCCGAGCCTGGAGCTCCACGGCCACACCTGCCGTCCACGTCTGAACTGAGAGGGGGTGAGGTGCCGAGCCCCCCGCCACGTGGACAGCGTCTCGCACGGCAGAGACGGGAATCCGGAACTTGCCCTCATCATGGGTGCTCTGTTGGGCAGCGCGCTCTGCGGCTGCGGGCTAGAGTCCTCTGGACGGCGCTGGTGTTGAGGTCTAGAACGTTCCACGGACAGTGCTGCCTCCACGGGTAAAGGCTGGAGCCCGTGGACTCCTGGCGGCCCCCAAGGAGGAGGTGGACGGGACGCACCCCAGGCCCCGGGGCGTTAGCGGCCGGCGTGGCAGGGGGCTCTGCCCTCTGGAAGGGGCTGGTGGCGGCGTCGGGGAGTGGGTCTGGCATAGAGGGGCAGGCACTCCGCCCCCTCGTGTCCGGCACCCTCTCTCCGTGGCTGCGCCCGTGGCCGGCGTGAAGGCCCTCGCCGGGTGCCAGAGCCTTGCTCTGGATTCTGTCCAGCACAAACCGCCCGGCCGCAGGTGTTCAGCCACTGCGGCACAGACACGGCGAGACAGCCGGGCTCCCCCTGCCCGTGCCCCCATGAGTGATTTCTGCTCCTCCCGCAGCTGTCCCCGCCGGGGCCAAAGCCCAAGCCCCACGCGCTGTGCAGGCACCAGCACCGCCGTCTCGGGGCCCACGTCCGGCAGAGGCTGTGCCCGGGGCCAGCCAGGCCCGTCCAGCGTGTAAGCAGCCAATTGCAGCCCTGCGCTGTGGGTGCTGGGAGGCAGCAGCCCAGCCGGGGCCTCACCTCCCCCAGCCGGGAGCGAGACAAGGTGGGTGGGAGACCCTCCAGGGGTCAGGGCACAGCCCCTTCCTTCAGGGGGCCCGGTGTGAGCCTGACAGACCCTTTCCACGCCCACACGCACGCACACGCATGCAACACATGTACATACATGCACACATATGCACACATGCATGCACAAACACAGGGAAATGCCGTGAGCACATACATGTGTGGACACACGTGCACACACACATGCACAAATACAGGGAACACCCTTGCACATATATGCCCCCACACATGTGCACACACATGAATGCAGACGGATACATGTGCACACACATGCATGCACACGTGCACACAAATGCGGGTGAACATGTGCACACATGCATGCACAAATACAGGGAATGCCCTTGCACATATATGCCCGCACACATGTGCACATACATGAACGCAGACGAACACACGTGCACACATGCACGCACACACAGCACTCTCTCCTGTCCTCAGCCCCAGCGAGCACACGGTGGGCAGCAGCAGGCCAGGCGCCCAGGGTCCGGCGCGGCAGGAGCTGGCCTGAGACCCCTTCCCCAGGCCTGGCCCTGAGGAGGAATCTTGGGGCTCCTCTCACTGCCCCCAGGTCATCCTGAGGCCACCGGGCCTCACTGCTGACCCCTGTGTGGGTGCAGGGGTACCGGAGGCTGCTCTGGGCTGAACACGCCCGCCCACCCGTCTGCCCCGTCACGCGAGCGTGTTTCACTCCCGCGCTCAGAACACGTTCTCAGGAGGAAGTGAACTGACCAACCACTCTGGGTCAGTGCTGGGAGCCACGCGTGGGTCAGCTCTCAGCTCCCACGGTGCAGCCCAGCCCACCGCCAGCAGGAAGCCCCGAGCGCGTGGTGGCATCGCGGGGCCTCTGTGGCTCCTGACCTGCCTGGGGACGGCCAGCGGGGACACCAGCTCTCGGCCCCAGGCGAGTTCCTACGTCTGTACCCAGGGGCTAAGACCCTCAGCGGGCTGAGAAGGGGCAGGGTCCCGGGCTGCCGCACGCCGTCACCCATGCAGGCCGCACACAGTGGCACCCGGAGCATGGCTGCTCACGGAGCAAGCGTGTCAGCCCCGATCCAACCCACGCGTGTCACACGGGCGTCCCAAGCGCACAGAGCAGGCAGCGGGCTCCCAAAAGCCTCAAAACACTTTAATACGGCACGTGGACGCTCTTCACGGAGGCGCGGCTGCCTCGCCAGCCTCGGGGCCACGCTCCAGCACTAGGCAGTGGAGGGGGTCCCCGGCAGACCCCCCTGGCCACCCGACCAGCCAGCCCAGGGCCTGGCCGCAGGCGTGCCCTTACCGCAGCTCCAGGGCTCCGCCCAGCCTGCCCCTCCGGCTGCCGGCGTCTCCTCCAGCCACAGGGAGTCGCAGGTGGGGTCTGGCGTGGCTGGCGCCCCTCGTGAGCTGGGGACACAGAAAGTCCAGTGGGCAGTGGGGCGGGGACGGGGGTGGGGGCAGCACCCTCAGTGGCAGGAAGATCTGGGGCCGGGAGCAGCCCCAGCCCCCCCAACCCTGTCTAGAGCAGGACGCAAGGGCAGGCGGGCGCGTGAGCAGGTGCCGCTGGGGGTGGGGGCCCCTGCCACGCCCTCCACCTGCTCCCCCTACAGGAGGCCACGCTCGGGGCCCGGACCCAGGGCAGCCCGGCAGGTGCCCGGGCAGTCAGCTTCCACGGCCGGCGCTGGGCTTGGGGCTTGGATCTGAGTCCCTTTGGCCAGCATGGTCACCTTGGCCACCTCTGCTGGCTCCTAAGTCGGCACTTCAGACGGCGGGATGAGCTGGGCCCCGCTCCCCTGCAAGCCTGGTGTACAGGCAGCTCCAGCTCCGTCCCGAGCCGCCCGCTGGCCTGTGGGGGACCCCTCCACTGACCCCCGGAACCAGGCGCCTGCCCGCTGGCCTGTGGGGGACCCCTCCACTGACCCCCGGAACCGTGCGCCTGCCCGCTGGCCTGTGGGGGACCCCTCCACTGACCCCCGGAACCGTGCGCCTGCCCGCTGGCCTGTGGGGGACCCCTCCACTGACCCCCGGAACCGTGCGCCTGCCCGCTGGCCTGTGGGGGACCCCTCCACTGACCCCCGGAACCATGCGCCTGCCCGCTGGCCTGTGGGGGACCCCTCCACTGACCCCCGGAACCGGGCGCCTGCCCGCTGGCCTGTGGGGGACCCCTCCACTGACCCCCGGAACCGGGCGCCCCGACTGAACGGCCGCTCTCAGATCCACCCTGCCGGACGCCCTGCCCGTCAAGGCCTGACCTTCCTGCCGAGGCCGAGAGCCTGGTCCCCCTGTCCCGGCTAACAGAGCTCTGGCCCACCCCACGGCCACCTCCTCACGGCCAGCGCTTCCCAGAGGGAACCGAGACAGCAGGGCCGGCCCATGGGGCAGTGCTCAGGCTGTGGCCAGCACTCTGGGCTGACCGGATCAGGGACTGACCTGGCCGTGGCCTCTCCTCTAGGGGTGGCAGCTGATGGGATTGGGGGCTGGGGGTGGGGGCACAGGAAGTGCAAGCCCCGCCCACGTCACACCCTCACCAGCCCTCCTGCCCCCACCCCGGCTCCAGGCAAGCAGGTGTTGGCTGTGCACCTGCTGGGGGCCAGGTGTTGTGCCTGCCCAGGGTGTGGGAGTGGCCCAGCTGCCCAGCCCCAGCTCAGGGCCTTGCAGGGGCAATGGGCGTGTGTCCAGCCCATGAGGGGCTTGCAAGATGCTGAAGAATTTTCCAGAAAGCAGGGGCAGCCCTGAGGCTGAGACAGATGCCAGGGTCGCTGGGCAGCCGGCCGGACCCACAGTGCCGGCAGTGGGCTGAGGGCCGTGGCCCCTGAGAGGCGGAGATGCGGGAAGGGCAAGGGGGCAGCCACAAGCCGGACGAGGGCAGCCTCGGCCTGCACCCCGGACACAGCAGCTGCCCTGGCCTGGAACCTGGCCCGGCTCCGGGCGGTCAAGCTAAGTTGCTGCCTGACAAGGCACAGGCCAGGTTCTGCTGTGGACACAGCTGGAGGGCCCTCGAGCCCTGGGCCCTGGGGGCAGGCTCCCAGATGTCACCCCTCCCTGTCTCTCTCTGGCTCTGCAGGCAGTGGGGGCAAGGAGGGCGCAGCCTCGGCCCAGGGGAAACAGGGTGGACACACCCCAGCCCTGCGCCCTCTGGCCCTCCTGGGCTCGCAGCCTCGGAGCCTCACACACAGCCACTCAGGGCTGGGAGGGGCCGTGGGAGCCCCACTTGCAAAATCCAAAGACCCAGCGCAATGCCGCCCCCTGCTGGTCACAGCGACCGGGCAGCACCATCCCCCGAGGTCTCGGGGTGGGGGTGGGAGAGGGAGTGTTGGCAGTGGGGAGGGCAGGGGTTCCTGGGGATGGGTAGAAGCACCAGGCCAGGGACGTGGGGAGCAGCACGGAGATGGGGGGATGGTGACCCACGTGGAACCTGGTGGTCACTGCTGCCCGCACTCGAGAGGTCTCCAAGGCTGGGGGAGAGCAGCTCCACGGGGCACTGACCGGGGTAGCCCCACGTGGAGGGCACGTCGGGGTCCCCGCCCCAGATGCAGGGGGAAGAGCAACCCCGCCCACCGGGGTTCCTGCTGGAGCCTGCCAGGCCGGCCTGCGGCCCCCACCTGCCCTCCCGCCCTTCACTGCCAGTGGGCACGCGGCGTCAGCTCCCGCCCTCAGCCTCGGGTGGACCACGGGGGGCCGTGGGGGCTCCGCTCACCTCCCTGCCAGCGTGCCGAGGGCCTGGATGGACGCCAGCTCCCGCCGCAGCTTCCTCTCCAGCTCCCGACGGCCGCCCTCCACTCCTGCGGGAAAGGACGCCACGGCTCCGGTGGGGCGCGAGGACGCTGCGCCCCGGCCGTGGCCACAGCTGTGGCCTGCGCCGTGGCCACTCCGCTGACCCCTCGAGCGTCCAGACAACACCTCCCCTTCCAGGGGGAGCCGAGGGGCCGAGAGCAAACAGGGTCCCCTCGCTGCTCGGCCGGGGATGGTCGCCCGGCCTGGCCCAGCCCTACCTGGGGACCTGCTCTCACGGCAGGTGCCGGGGCCCCACGGCAGCATCTCGGCGTCCAGGAAGTAGGTGGGAGAGAGGAGGGGCCTGGCCTGCACGTCCACCCAGTGCCGGGGCACTCCTCTGCCCCCGTCGGGCACCAGGGCTCCGGGACAGGCCGTGGCCGGGGACGCAGCCGGGGACGCGGCAGCCGCAGGCAGGGTGCTGGGGCGCGGGGGCGGGGCGGCGTCCGGCGCCTCGGGGCGGTGCAGCTTGCTGGTGAGGATGTCGATGCGCTGCCTGAGGACGTGGGCCATGGTCTCCAGGGCCTGCAGCCTGGCCTGCTTGTGCTCCCAGTGCAGGGGGCCGGCCGTGCCCAGGCGCTTGGCCTCCTGGGGGTCCAGGTAGACGCACAGCCCTCGGGGCAGGTCCTGAAGCCGCAGTCCCAGGGAGGAGGTGGTGGGCAGCAGCAGAGGGGCCCCTTCCCAGCCGTCCTGGCGGCGGCTTGTCTCCGGGGGCTCGGCGCGGCTCCAGGCTCTGTTCAGGCACAGGCAGAAGCTGCCGGGAGAGAGGTGTGCGGCTGGGTGTGGAACACACACGTGCGGAGCCAGGGTCTGGACCCAGGGGGCCGTGGTGGGGGGTGGGTGTCCCGGGGCCGGCTGGGGAGGTCCTGCCTTGCAGCCCCTGACTGTGGGGAGCCAGGCGCCCACCCCGCCCCCAGCGGCTGCCCCTCAGGAGCCCCGAGGACGGCCGTGGTCCACCCCCACCCCCGCCGGTCCTCTCCTCTCCCCTGCTCAGTTCTACCCGGTCCCCTCGGATTTTCCCTGTGCCTGGCTGGCTGGTTTGTTTCTTGTCTTTTTTTTTCCCTCTCTTTTAAATCATCAGTTTGGTCTCTGCTCACGCCCAGGCTCAGTGGGGATGGTCAGGGGGACTTGACGGCCAAAGGCGTGGGCTGTGCGTGAGCCCTGGGGGACGTCCCCAGCCAACGCACGGGGGTCCTGTGGCCCGTCACTGTTTTTATCTATTTGAGAGGGGGTTTGAGAGAGAGGATTCAGATGGCTAGAACTACTGCTGGGCTTGGCCGAAGCCAGGAGCCAGGACTCCACCGGGTCTCCTACATGGGTGCAGGGGCTCGAGCGCCCGAGCCGTCTCCTGCTGCCTCCCAGGGACTGTGTTAGTGAGGAGCTGGGACCGGGACTTGAACCAGGGACTGCAGTGTGCGATGCGGGCGTCTGAGCCACACGGCCGCATGCTGCCCTCCACCTGGCTGTGGATGCCCTCGTCGGGAGCCCCGGCTGTCCGTCGTGGGGTTGCCTGCAACAGCGCCCACTCCAGGGCCGTGTCTGTCATCTCACTTTTGACCCACTTCTTCGGGAGTACGGTGCGTCTGCTGGCCACCTGCCTGCGGTTATGGTACCCGGTCACAGAGCAGACACGTGTGTCGGGCCGACGCTGTGGCGTGGGGGGCTAAGCCTCTGCCTGCAGCGCCGGCATCTCAGGCGGGCACCAGTTCAAATCCCGGCCAATCCACTTCCAGTCCCGCTCCCTACTGTGGCCTGGGAAAGCAGAGAAAGATGACCCACGTGCCTGGGCCCCCGCACCCAGGAAGAAGCTCCTGGCTCCTGGCTTCAGCTGGCCCCGCTCCAGCCATTGGGGCCATCTGGGGAGCGAACCAGCGGATGGAAGATCTCTCTCTCTCCCTCTCTCTCTCTCTCTCTTCCTCTCTCTAAATCTGCCTCTCAAATAAATAAAATCTTTTTTTTTTAAGAACTTTTCAGAGCTGTATTTTCAGGATTTTGGTCTCTCCGGATTTCAGCGACTGGGATTCTGGGATTTGGGATCGAGCCTCCAGGGATCACGGCGCAAACCTGCGGCTGTGTCTCCAAGGCAAAGACGGCGCAGAGGCAGCCCCACGGCCCCCAGCAAAAGAACGGGGTCCATCCAGACAATGCGGTATCACTCGGCCGCGGGGGACAGCCCCACACGGCTCCCGTGGAGGCACCTTGCGCCACGTGTGCTGTGGGACAAGACCACGGGGTCTGCCCGGTCTCTGACCACGCCCACCCACAGAGGCAGCCAGCAGAGGCGGGGGACGGGGCAGGAGGGGACGTTTCGGAAGCCGACGGAGGTGACCATGGACGCTCTGAGTGCCACCGAGCCGTGCTTAGAAGCCACTGGTTTAAGTGCGGCACCAGTCTCAGTGCCAGGAAATGGGCCGTGGCCCCCAGCTCGGGACAGCGACAGGCAGTGCTGTGGGCAGTGGAGGGGCCGTTCCCAGCCAAGGAGCCTCCCTGGCCCGGGGCAGCGTCCACAGAGCCCCCCAGACCGAGTCCGGCTCCCCCTCCCGCAGCCCCGCCCGGGAAGTGCAGCCCCCAGACCCCATGCCCACCTGCCCGGGGCCTCCTGGTCCCCCAGCACCACGCCAGAGGTCACCTTGCTCCACGCCGGCACTGGAGACCCCAGGCTCTCGGGGGCTTCCACGCCCTGACACAGATGAGCAGACGGTCAGAGCCCCCCAGGCCGGAAGAGCCCGCAGCCCACCCCGCAGAGATTCCCAGAGAACTGGGGGGGGGGGCTGGGCTGTGCTGGAGGCCCCGCCCTCCCACGCCAGGGTCTCTCAGCTGGACTGGTCCCCAGGCTGCCCCCGCCCGGCTTCCCAGAGGGCGCACCCCACACTGCGCGGAGCTGGGGACGAAGGTGACGATGCCGGGCGTGGTCTGGGAGACCACGGGGACCGCCCTGCCCAGCACGGCCTCCTTCTGCTTGCGGTAGACCTCCTGCAGCCGCTGGCTCCTCAGCTCCAGCGCCCGCGCGGCCGAGGCCTTCTCCTGCAGGGCCTGCTGCCGCCGGGCCACCGCCTTCTGGCGCATGAAGTCCCGCAGGGACGCCGAGCTGTGCGGCTGGCCCAGCGGCCCCCGCGGCCTGGGGCAGGGCGAGGGAGGCCTGGCGTCTGTGCCCACGCTCCTGGCCGGCCCCAGCCACGCCTGCCTGGCTCCCGCGGCCGGGCGCCCCGAGGCTCTGTCCTTGCAGGCGGTGCCGGCCCTGAACACCGAGGAGCTGCTCCAGGGCCGCGGGGTGGCCGGCCGGGGCCTCTCCGGGGGGCTCCACGGACTGGGGCCCGGCGTCCCGCAGGCTTCACTGGCCGCCCGGGCCCACGACGGGCGGGTCTGCCCTGCCGACGCACTCCACGGCCGCTGTGAGCAGGGGCTCGGCTTCTCTGGGGGGCTCCAGGGCCTCTGGAAACACGGCTCCCGGCCTCGGGCCGCCCAGGCCCCCTGTGGCCAGCGCTCCCGCGCGGCCGAGGCCCTCTGTGGTGGCCAGCAGTGGACGCTCCCGGCCCGCCCCGGTGAGGCCCGAGGATACATCGTGGAGGAGTCGTGTGCGGCTGGGGCGCTCCAGGGGCCGTGCCGCCCCATCTCTGCCCGGGCCTCTGACTCCGGCTTCGGCTTCGGCTTCGGCTTTGGCTTCCGCCCCCCACTGGGGCCCTGGGCCAGCTCCAGCCCGGCCTGGATTTGCTGGCGGAGGGCTCGCAGGGTGGCCATGGCAGTCTGGATCATGGCAGGCTGGTCGCAGGACGCCTGGCCGGCCGCTTTCTCGGCCACCTGCTGCTGGCTGCGGGCGGGGGCGGGGCTGCGTGACCTCCCTGAGTCTGCAGACTTGGGGCCACCGTCTGTGTCTGGGAGGAGAGGAGAGGCGAGTCAGGAGCTGCAGGGGAGGGGAGGGCGGAGCCGGGAGTCCCCTCTGGCCCTGCCCGCGTCCCTGCCCCACAGGGGCCTCGGAGGCTGCGCCCGGGCACCCAGACGTGGTGGAAACCAAGCACCAAGGGAGGCGGCGTGTGCTGGAGGGGCCGGCTCTGTCCCCGTTCCTTCTGTCCAGACACCCCGGGGCCCTGCCTGGAGCTCACGGGGAAGCTCTCGGGCACAAACCCTGTCCTGAGGTTTCCAAACAACTCATCCCCCGCGGCGGCGCTCCGCCTCAGCAGGTTAGCCCTCTGCCTGCGGCACCAGCACCCCGTATGGGTGCCGGTCCTGGTCCTAGCTGTGGCTGTTTGCGGAGTGAACCAGTGGACGGAAGATCTTTCTCTCTGTCTCTCCCTCTCACCTGTAATGCTGCCTCTCAAATAAATAAATAAAAACTTCATTGCTGGTGGGGCCGGTGCCGTGGCGCTGCGGGTTAAGCCACCACCTGCTACGCCGGCATCTCCCATGAGCACCGGCTCCTCTCCCAGCTGCTCCACTTCCCATCCAGCTCCCTGCTGATGGCCTGGGAAAGCAGCAGGTGGCGGCCCAAGTGCCTGGGCCCCTGCACCTGCGTGGACAGACCCGGATGCCGCTCTGGGCTCCTGGCTTCCGCCTGGTCCAGCCCTGGCCGTTGCCAGCAGCTGGGGACTGAACCAGAAGATGGAAGACCTGCCTCTGCCTCTCTCTCTCTCTGCCTCTCTCTCTCTGCCTCTCTGCCTCTCTCTCTCTCTCTCTCTCTGTCTCTCTGCCTCTCTCTCTCTCTGCCTCTCTCTCTCTCTCTGCCTCTCTCTCTCTCTCTCTGTCTCTGTCTCTGTCTCTCTCTCTCTCTGCCTCTCTCTCTCTGCCTCTCTGCCTCTCTCTCTCTCTCTCTCTCTGTCTCTCTGCCTCTCTCTCTCTCTGCCTCTCTCTCTCTCTCTGCCTCTCTCTCTCTCTCTCTGTCTCTGTCTCTGTCTCTCTCTCTCTCTGTCTCTCTCTCTCTCTGTCTCTCTCTCTGCCTCTCTCTGTCTCTCTCTCTCTCTCTGTCTCTCGAGAATGCATAAATAACTAAATGCTTTTCGGAAAACCCTTCCTTCCTGGGGGTGGGCTTGGAGGGCACCGGGAGGGGCTCCCCCAGGCCCCAGTGCTGCCTCTCCCCCAGCGGCGTGGAGACGGGGCCCAGCGGGTCGGGCCAACCCCAGGGCCACGCAGGGGCTTACTCTGCAGCCTGGGCTGGGCGGGAGGTGGCCCCAGCAGCGCCCGGGCCAGAGCCTGGCCTCGCCTCCAGGCGTGAACACTCACGGACTCGGAATCTGAGGGAGAGAGAGAGAACGGGCACACGCACAGCCCACGCCTGCACCCAGACGGCTCCCGCGGCCATCAGGTCCCTGGGGCCCAGGCCTGTGGGGCAGAGCCGGACCCGGCCACCACCGGCCAGCGCGGGGCCAGGCCGGCTCCCAGGGCGCCTGTGCACAGGCAGCTTCTCTGACCCTCAGCGCCGGCCCCAGCAAGACCAGGGGAACAAAACCTGCTCCCGCCGCGCTGTCTGGGGCCGCCATGGGGCACGCACACGCACACGCACACGCAGGCACAGTCACACACACGCAAAGGCTCAGGCTAACGCACAGGTACACGCAGGCACACGCACACGCAAGCAGGACGAGCCTGGGTCCCGGGCTGGCCCCGGGGGACAGGGGTGCCGAGGGGGAGCCTGCTTCGAAGCTGGAGGAGTCGGGGGCCCCGGCGGTGCCGTGCCGGCTCCCGGGCCGAGCACAGGCCCGGTACAGTGGAAACCCACAGCCACCACATCCGGGCCCACGGGAGCTCCTTAACACGCGGCGTCCGCATCACCACCCAGGTCACCCTGCACACAGGCGGGGAGCGGTGGGCTCTGCACACCCACGCCCACGCTCACACGCTCATGCTCACAAACACGCTGACACACGCTCCCACATGCAACACTCACATGTTCACACTCAGCCCTCCCCCAGTGCTCTCACACTGTCGTGTGTCACATGCGTGTGCACAGCCGCACACCTGCTCACGCATGCGCTGCTCCAAGCCCAGCTGCCAGACTGGCCCTGCAGCCCCGACGGCACACACCACACTCACCACGCCGAGAGCCGGGCCGGAGCTGCGTGGGATGGGCAGGACCACCACGGCCACAGCCTGCCCCAGGACAGGACCCGGGCACGGGGCAGCACCGGCTCTGCTGCCCACCATGGGCGCCCGGGGAGATGTCACCTCTCCACGCCTCGCGTTGCCCCTCTGTGAAGTGGGGGTGCGTCCAACAGCACATCCGGGGCCATCGCTGTGGCACGGCAGGCAAAGCTGCCACCTGCAGCTCCCGCATCCCCTACAGGCACGGGTTCGAGTCCCCACAGCTCTCTGCTGTGGCCTGGGAGAGCAGTGGAAGATGCCCAAGTCCCCGGGCCCCTGCACCCGCGTGGGAGACCTGGAAGAGGCTCCTGGCTCCCGGCTTCGGATTGGCTAAGCTCTGGCCATTGCTGCCATTTGGGGAGTGAACCAGCGGATGGAAGACCTCTCTCTCCCTCTCTCTCTCTCTCTCTCTCTCTCTCTCTGGTTCTACCTCTCTGTAACTCTGTCTTTCAAATGAATAAAATAACTCTTAAAAAAAAAAAAAAGGCAGCAGCTCCCCACACATGGGGAGGAGCAGCCGCGGGTGTTCCAGGGCTCGGAACAGGGTGGGGGCCTGCGGGCTCAGCTCTCAGGGGTTTCAGGGGCTGTGGGCTTCTCCCTCCCAGCCTCGCCCTAGAGCTACTCCACGGCTCAAAGCTGCTGCGGCCCCCACGCCAGCCCCCGGCCCTGGCCCCCGGCCGCGGCCCCCACGCCGGTCCCCGGCCCTGGCCCCCGGCCGCGGCCCCCACGCCGGCCCCCGGCCCTGGCCCCCGGCCGCGGCCCCCACGCCGGCCCCCGGCCCTGGCCCCCGGCCGCGGCCCCCACGCCGGCCCCCGGCCCTGGCCCCCGGCTGCGGCCCCCACGCCGGCCCCCGGCCCTGGCCCCCGGCTGCGGCCCCCACGCCGGCCCCCGGCCCTGGCCCCCGGCTGCGGCCCCGTTCACCCGCCGGAGGGGCCCGGTCGATAATGGGTCCCCATGGGCGTATTTTTTCTTGCACGGATCAGTTTAGTGGCAATTAATTTTTTTACGAGGGGATTTTTAATCTGTGGAAATGGACGAGGCCCCAGCGGCCTGCCAGCGAGCTTGTCCACGGCAGAAAATGCAAAGCGGGGGCCGGCGTCTGGAATGAGATACCTGCGGCCTCCGCCCCCGGCCCGGATGGATGAATATTTTATAACCATCGCGGTTTAATTTTTTGTTAACTGCAGCAAATTCCTAATTCATCTAATTCCCAAGTCCGGAGGCTCCGACCTCTGAACCCAGACTCATCTCTCCTTAGCCCGGCTGCGGCCCCGTCGCTGACAGAAACGAATGGCCGCCCCCGCGCGGTGACACGGCGGCCCGATGATGGATGCCGCCCGTGGCACGCCCTCCGACCCCGGGTCAGCGGGGAGGCAGGTCATTCTTCAAGCCAGCGTTAAAACAAAACAAGCCCCGAAGCTGGGGGCAGGCGATGGCCCCCAGGGCCCCGATCCTGTCTTCCTGCTGCCCACAGCGGCCCACCCTCTGGGGCTCACGTGGGGGTCCCCCTTCCTCTTCTGGGTCATGGCCGTCCAGCCGAGTGGACCCACCTCACAGGACGGCCTTGGCCGAGCGCTGATTCCGCCTGGAGCCCCCCGAGAAGAGGGGCCGGGTGCCCGTGCCAGCCCTGAGGCAGGCAGAGGGGAAGCCGGGCACGGAGCTCCCGGAGCCGCCCAGGAGCTACGCCCTGGCCCCTGCCGCTCGGGTCTTGAGCGAGGGCTCGCAGGGCCCAGGCCCCAGGCCCCGAGGGTGGCCGTGCTGAGGTCCAGGGCACGGTCCCCCAAGCCGTGAGCCAGGCGGGCCCTGGCGGAGGGGGGCGCCCCAGCTCTGCCTGTGTGGCTCTGGGCTGCCTCAGCTTCGTCATCTACAAAATGGGGACAAATCCGCCTCCAGACAGAGCCGTTCACACAGGCAGCGCGGGGCACCCACGGACGCAGCCCCCACCCCGGCCACCGGGCAGCCGCCCTGGAGCTCAGCCCATGAGCTCTGACAGCCACACCGGGCTGCGGCTTCGCGGGTCCTCAGGGAGATGCACCTCGGGGACCCGGCCCCCTCCCATGGGGCGCTCAGAACTCTGCTGACCACAGCCCTGGGGGACCGGCCCCTCCCACAGGGCACCCCTGGGGACCAGCCCATCTCACAGGGCACCCTGGGGGACCAGCCCCTCCCACGGGGCACCCCTGGGGCACAAGCCCCTCCCACGGGGCACCCCTGGGGCACAAGCCCCCTCCCACGGGGCACCCTGGGGACAAGCCCCTCCCACGGGCACCCCTGGGGCACCAGCCCCCTCCCACGGGGCACCCTGGGGACAAGCCCCTCCCACGGGGCACCCCTGGGGCACAAGCCCCTCCCATGGGGCACCCCTGGGGACTAGCCCCCTCCTGCGGGCGCTCAGAACTCTGCTGACGGCCCCCCTGTGTGACCGCTCGGCGTCCCCACAGCCATCAGTGTCCCCAGCACCCCAGGCTCTGCCGCCCCAGGGCTTGGGCAGCAGTGGGCGATGCACCCTGGGACTTGCTGCTGCCCAAAGCCAACCCCGCCAGGCGCCCGCCCCCGGCTCTCCCGGTGCTGAGGTCCGAGCAGGCTCCCGGGCTGGGGGCCTCGGTCTCGGGGACCCCCTCTCCTCCCAGGGGGCACTGGGGGCCGCCGAGGCTCCGGCGGGGCTTGGGGATCCCAGGTCCCCCGTGCCCGGTGCACACGGCAGCCGCTGTGGCCCTGACTCCCGCACGCCCGCTCACCTCGGCCCTTGGCTGCTCTGCCGGGGACGGGTGGCCCGGGGGCTGTCTCCCTCTCGCTGGAACAGCCTCTGATGCGTTTGGTTTTTTCCCTGGGAGCTTCAGGGAGGGGGAGAGAAGGGGAGGGAGGGGGAGCTGGTGGGGCACAGCGCACGGGCGCCCGCCACGCCTACCAACCCCGGGCCACCTGGACCCTAGCGACCTGCCCGTCCCACCCCATGGCCCGGCTCGTCAGCACACACGTGGCCGTCACGTGGGACCCTGCCCCCAGCGCACCTGCTGTGTAAGAGCCCCCCCACCCCGTGTCTGCTGCGCCCCCTCCAGCCCCAGGTCCTCAGGACAGCACCGGCTCCTCTCCTGGTTTCGGGCCCAGCCAGGCCCAGTCCATGGCACCCAAAGCTGTTTGCAGGGTGGACTGTGGGGAGGGTGTGGGGGGGGTGGGCTTGATGTGGCTGGTGGGGGCCCGGGACGGGAACCCTTGAGTAGACAGGATGGGGGCGGGGGTGCCCGGCCACCGAGGGGACCTGCAGGCCCCCCACAGGCCAGGCCAGGGCTCAGCAGGGGTTCTGTAGCCACCCCCCCCCCATCGGCCGGGCCAGGCTCCTGCCCTCGGACCACACCTGCCCCAGTGTGAGCACCCAAAATCGTGGCGACGCCTCCACCCCGTGTCCACATGCCCAGCTGGAGCCCAGCCACCCAGTGCTTCCGACCCAGCTCCCTGCCGACGCGCTGGGAAGCAGCCGCGAACGGTCCAGTGCCCCTGCCCCCACGTGGGAGGCCCAGGTGGAGCGCCTGGCCCAACCCCGGCTGTTGCAGGCACTAATGGATGCAAGCCCCCCCCCCCCCCCCCCCCCGCCTCAGCCTTTCAAATCAATCAATCAATCTTAAAAACAAAACCAAACCCTCCAGCTATTCCTGCTGCCCAGGGGGTGGGGTCCACATTCCTGAACTCTGCAGCCCCCTCCCTGGGCCCGCCCCGTCCACCCCTGCACCCCTGCCCCTCCCATCTGTCCGTGGAGAGAATGAGCGGAACCCCGTGGCTCACGGGGCCCCTGGGCCCTCCCCCGCCTCAGACAAGGGGGTGCTGCGCCCGGGACAGCGGGCAGTGCCTCCCCGGCAGGGCGCGACGGCCACTCTGGGGTCCCACCCCGGCTCTGCACTGGTCCCCGCAGGCTCCGCCAGGATTCCCGCCGCACCGGCGAGGCAGAGTCAGGCTCCCAGTCCCCACTCTGACCCCAGCCTCCTGGTGTGGGGGGAGCCGGGGCCGAGCCGTCCGCACGGCGGCCAGAGCCTGGACAGGCAGCCACCTGGAGCCGGTGGCTGGGAGACCCCGGGCATCTCCCGCCTGGCCCTGGGCCCTGTGCTCGCCCGAGCTGGCAGTGGGCACCGCTCCGAGGGCATTTGGACCACGTGGGGGAGGGTGTGCGGCTGGGCGGGGCTCACAGAACACACACAGAATCCCGGTTTGCTGAGAGCTGTCACCGCCAGGACCACCCTCCTAGCAGTCCCCAGGGAAGGGTCGGGGCGTCGGAGGCGACTTCCTTCCGGGAAAGCCCGGGAGCTGGCGGCCCCCATGCGCGGCCAGTACCCACGGGGCCCTCAGGTCCGTGGAGACAGGAAGTAGAGCAGGCCCCGCCCTCCGTCGCGCCCTGTGTGCCAGGCACAGGGGCCTCCCGAGCTCCAAGCTGACCACGGGGGGTGCTCCTGCCCCAAGGCCCGCAGGCCTCCCCTGCCGCATTCCTGCCCTCCTGCAGGACCCAGGTCCCCTCCACAGGCCCAGCACGTGTCCCCCAGGGACTCTCCCACCCTCAGCCTGGCCACCTGGACGCTGAGGGCACTTGGCCTGGGCCGTGCTGGCCCCACAGCCCGCCTGCAGCGCCGGATCCCGCCTGCTCTCTCCCCGCGCCTCGCCCGGCACAGCCGCCACTGACCTGGGTGCGCGGGGGCCGGGAGGGTGTCGGTCAGCTTCCGGGTCTTTCTGCGGAGCACCCGCGAGGAGGCGCTGGACAGGGCCGAGGTGCCCAGGGACGCGCAGCTCCCCTGCCACTGCGCCTGGGCCCGAATGCGGTCCCTCAGCTGCTCCAGCCGGGGGTCGCTCCTCCTGGGCGGCCTCCGGGGGCCCAGCACCTGGGGTGGCCTCTCCTTCCAGGTGCCGCGGGGGGGCGCACACGCCTCATGACCCCCCGAGGAGCCAGAGAGGCGGCCCGATGACACGGAGCTGTCCCCGTCCCTGGCGTCCTGGCCCGAGGACCACATCGGCAGGCTGCAGCCCTGGGGCTCTGGCTCCTCGCCGAGGTCGGCCCAGGCCGCGGGGGCGGCTACCTGGAGCACTCGCGGCTGCCGGCAGGGCCCGGGCCACCTCAGGGCTGACAGGTCATCCTTGGCCACGGGTGGGCGGAGCCTGTCTTCCCTAGGGAGAAAGCAGCAGACGTGGTGGTCAGTGCAGTGCCTCCTGCCGTCTCTTGTCCCCGGCAGCCCCTGCTCCCGGCTCTGTCTCTCCTGCTCAGGACACCAGGGGCCAGCAAAACGGCCCCACTGTCAGCACAGCCCTGACCACAGACAGCGCCCCGAGGTAGGCACAGCGTCTCGCCCAATTTGCAGGTGGGAACACTGAGGTTCGGGCACACAGCAGGAGACACCCAGCCCCGGGTGCCCAGTCTGTGTGCCCTCCCTCCTCCTCCTGCCCGGGCTGCCCTCCGGGCCCTGGGGTGGCACCTGTCACGCGCCCGTCACTGTTGTGCTAACACCTGCCCAAGCGTCCCCGGTGCTACCTGGCTGTGGCGGCGGCCGCTGCCCCCAGGGCCCTGTAGGGGAGGAGGCACCAGCCTTGGCCTCTGCTGGGGTAGGGCTGCAGCGTTTCCCGGAGGCACACGGGCAGCATGCCGGCCACCCAGGGGGCCGTGGCCACAGGGCCAGGACGGGTGGGCAGGTGCAGGCCCCGGGCGTTGCCCTGCCTGGGCCCGGGGTTCACACGGCCGCCCCCAGGCCTACAGTGTGGCTGCCATCACTGCTCGGGACACACTGGCCCATCCCAGCAGTGCCCCAGCTCGAGATGGACGCCCCACAGAGGACAGTCATTGAAACCGGGTGGGCATGGTGGGCTGCCTCCCCGGGGGCTGGAAGAGAATTCTGGGTGGTCCCGTGACAGCATAATAACCCTGTGTCACTCAGCGACCCAGCGCCCCACCCCAGCCCTCCCGGGGGTCACAGCGGACCAGTGAGGGGCTGGGGGCCACAGTGGGTTCCCCAGGGTCAGGGCAGGGTGCAGGCTGGCAGGGTGGGCTCCAGGCTGGGGGCTATGGGAGGCTGTGTTCTGGGCGGGGTCAGGGCTGAGTTGGGGCCATCCAACAGGACGGTGTCCACCTCTTCCAGGGAGCCCACCGGCTTCCAGCTGCACGGGCCCAGAGCAGGGGGAGCAGGCGCCCCTGTGCTGCCCCCTCTCACCCAGAGGGACAGCCAGGGGCTGCCAGTCACCAGCAGAGAGCCCCCGTGGGTGGCTGGACTGTGCTCAGTGCAGGAGTGGCCCCGACCCTGGGGCGTGAGCACCTGGCGAGCTCAGGGCCGTAGCGCCAGCCCTGTGCCCTGTGGATCCGCCCAGCTCCAGGAGCTCCCTGATGGGCTCCTGCCCCAGGGGCCCTGGACGGAGGGCGCCGGCAGAGAGCCTGCGTCTGGCTGCACGGGGAGCCCTGCTCTGGGCCTGTCCCGAGGAGTCTGCCCAGGCGAGGGCACAGGTGCCGGAGCAGATGCCAAGCCCGGCCCCCACGTGCTGAGCGCAAGCAGGGCCCTGGGGGGGGGTCCGAGGACAGGGTCTGAGCTGCCAGGGGCCATGAAGGGACAGCAGGTCCCCCCGGAACGCGGGGCGCGGCTGCCGCCTCCCCCTCAGCCCCTGGGCCGCGAGCTCCCCCTCCGCACGGCTGCCTGGAGGCCGTCCCGGCGGGGGGCTCACCGGCACCCCAGGGGCTGAGATGGAGCCTAATGCCCGGGCCTCCTGCCCACAAGGCCTGGGGAAGGGTCAGGGCCTGCTGGGCCCTTCTAGAGGTGCTGCGCGCGCGGGGGGGGGTGGACCCGTTCCTGATGGGACAGCTGGCTGGGATCCTGCTCGGACCGCCACAGCCGGGTGGCAGCGCCACGGCTTCACACAAAGCTGGGGGGACAAGGGGAGTGACCTCCTGGAGGCGGCTCTGCCTTTGGTCACCGGGGCCGGCCCTCTGCCCTAGTCGGAACGGCAGCTCCCCTCCCCCCGCCTGCAAGTCCACCGCCATGCAGCCCCCGGGCACTGCCCCTGCTGCCACTGCCCCACGCCTGGTGCTGTCCCCGGCCAGGCCCCCGCAGCCGCCGAGGTCCTGGGCTCGCACAGAGGGAGAGGGCGAGCTGAGCACTGGGGCGGGGCCCACCTGCCCAGCCGCAAGGGAGCCGCCCGGGCTCTAAGCTGCCCTCGGGACGGCCGGGGCTCCGACTTCTCCAGGAAGTAGCCGCTCGGTAAACATCGCCACTGTCCACAGCGACAGGACCATGGGAACCAACGCCTGCTGCCCAGCGAGTGGGGCTCCCCTCCTCGCCGCCCCCTCCTCGCCACCCCCTCCCGCCTCTCCTCCCCTCCCCAGAGGCAGCCCCCGCAGGGGACGCGGGCCGGCCACAAAGGCAGCGCCGGGCGTGGTCTTGGCACTGGCTCTGCCGTCCGTTCGGGCACAGCACGGCTCCCGGGAGGCCACGGCCAGGGCCAAGCACGCCCCCTGCAGCGCGGGCACCCACAGCCCACACCCTCCCCGCCCCCTCCACACACTGGGGCCCCCAAGCTGCTGCCCCCGCCCTGGAGCCTGGCCCCCCTCGCAGGGCAGGAGGCCGCCTTGCTGGCTCCACGCCAGGTGTGTGGGGACAGAGGTGCAGGGCCCCGTGCACCTGGTGCCTTTCACGGCTCCACCACAACCCCGACCGCGGGGGCCGCGTGGCAGAGCCGGGGCCGGGAAAAGTCCCCAGTGCCTCGCAGAGCCGCCCACAGGCTGGGCTTCGCGGCAGGGAGGGGCTGGCCGGGAAGGATGGAGCCCAGGCAGAGGGGCCCTGATCCCGGGGACACCAGGCACCCACGGTGGCTCAGGAGGGTCGCCCGGCCCCTGGGTGCAAGCCGCTGCCCAGGAAGGCGGGCAGAGCGTCGTCCCCCCACCCCGGGCCCGGCCGCTCTGGTGAGGCTCAGAGGGCAGGGAGCTCACCTGGGCCAGGTGCGGCCGGGCAGCCGGGGAGGGGGCCCCCTGTCCACTCAGCGCTGCAGGCCCAGGTGGCCGCCCACCCTGGCCCGGCCGTCAGAGCGTGCCCACCCCAGCCCACGGGTCCCCGCCCCGGCACAAGGGTGCTCCTGCTGCCTGGGGGCAGGGCCGCGGGCCGGGAGGGGTCCTCTGGAGGCGCCAGGCCGCTGCCCTCGGGGTCCTCACAGCAGCGGTTACGGGCCGGGGCAGCATCCCAGCCCCTCACAGCACACGCGTGCACACGCACACTCAAGCACACGCTCGTGCACCACATCACACACGTGGACATGCATGCACACACAGCCACACTCACACGTTGCACACGCACTCCCGTGTCACACACACGACACACACCACCCTGTCTGAGGCGTGGGGCCCGGGGGGCCAGGAGCCAGGAAGACCCTTGTGGGAGGTCCGCTGATGGGGCTGGGGCGGGGCGGTCACGTGACCCCGGCTCTGCCCGCGGTGGGGGGGGACACAGGAAGTGAAGTCACAGCCTCTGCTCCCCGCCCCGCATGGGGGGCACCACGCAGACGCCCGCAGGCAGCTGTGGCCCAGGGCTGTAGGAGCCAGGCCAGCCAGTGAGGTCAGTGGGAGACCCCCGCCCCCGCAGCCCCCAGCGAGGCAAGGTCTGGGCTGCGCAGAGCAGCGCCTCCCAGCAGCCAAGCCCCTGGGCCCAGACCAGCACACGCGTCGCCCGGGCAACGAGGGGGGCAGTGAGGCCGCCTGGCCCAGGCTCACCGGTGTGCACGGCAGGAGGCCCTGCCCCGGCCCTCCCCCCCAGAGCCTGGGGGCACAGACACCCCTGCCCCAGCCCCCCCCCCAACGCACCTTCCTCAGCCCCTCGGGCTCCCATTCTACAGACGTGGAAACTGAGGACTTTTACGCGTGGACTCCCAGGGCAGGACCCCAGCCCAGCCAGGGCAGCAGGGCAGGGGCAAGGGGAGGGGTCCCCGGGGCAGGGAAGCCCACTCCTCTCCCCTCAGGCCCCCAGGCACTCACCTGCAGGCAGCTCCGGTGGAGGGAGGCTGCCCTGCCCCGCCCACCTGGTTTCCAGAGAGACCGAGGCGCTGGCCCTTGGCTCCTCCTCCTGGGCCCTGCGCAGACCTGGGGTTAGGACCTTGTCCCCGTGCCAGGCCTCACCGGCATGCACACCTGGTGTGGGCGGGGTGAGGGCAGCACCTGTCCCCGGGGGGTCATGGGGGGGTAGGGGCGGGGAGGCTCCTGGCACTGCCTGGACCCCACTTGGGAGGGGCAGGCACCACCCCTATGGGGGAGGCCTTGGCCCAGTGCCACACAGAGCCTGTCCCAGCAGGTGTGTGGGCCTGGCTCCCCCCTCCCAGCTCGCTGCCCCCTCCCCAGGGAACCCCCAACAGCAGCCTGGCCGGGGTGGGGAGTGGGCCCAAGGCAGGGGCCAGTCCCGAGCTCCCCTGAAATGAGGGGGCGGGGGGACCGTGGGGTAGTTGGGGCAGGTAGAGCAGGTGCCAGCCCTGGGTCCAGAGCCCCTGGGGGCAGTGGCAGGAGGGCGGGGGGGGGGCGGCACCTCCTGCTCCCTGCTCCTCGGAGACCTGGCGGGTGAGGGCTTTAGGACCCGCGCTTCCCATGGGACGCGCTGTCGTGGTGGGGCAGGGCCTGACGCCCGCGGCACCCCAGCTCCCTGGCTCCCCATGCAAGGGTGGGGGCGGCTGGGGCCCACTTGGGGACTGATGGAAACGCAGGGTCCTCGCCAGGCTCCTATGCTACCAGCAGGTGGCGCTTGGTCCCCATCGCGGCTGGGAGCCACCTGCCAGGAGGGGCCGCAGGGGGGTGCATGCGTCGCAGCCACCCACCAGGCACCCCAAGAACACACAGAAAGCCCTTCAGATTAGCAGCCTGTGGCCGAGAAACTGCTCCCGGCCATCATGAGGTTTGGGTTTGGGGACAAACACTCAGGGCTGCCCCAGCCCCCTGTAGGCATCAGCCCCCCCCGCCCCCGGCCCTGGGAGTAGCTGGACACTGCCGAAGGGTTGGCAGAGTCCAGCCTGGAGCTTTGCTGAGGCGCCATGGGGGGCGGCGTCCAGCTGCCCCGGAGGAAGCCCTGGCTCAGGCCCCTGGAGGAAGCCCTGGCTCAGGCCCCCGGAGGAAGCCCTGGCTCAGGCCCCCGGGGTCCGGCGTCGGAAGGTTTATTCCCGCAAGTGGACAGAGCGCAGGTGTGCGCTGGTCCCCGGGGAAGGCGCTGGGAACCGGCCCCGGTCTGCCGGGCTGGAGGGTGGAGTCCCAGGTCTGGAACCCGCCGGGAGCCGCCCCTCACCCTCACTCCATCCAGCCCCCCAGCCGGGGCCACGGCAGCCAGCCCGCCGGCCCCTGGCGTCTCCGTCCCACCCACCCCATGCGGCTCAGCCCCTGGAAGCCGCAGCCGGGTTCCAGCACTGCCCGCGTGGGCACCGCTGCGGGGTCCCGAGGCCACGGGGGCATCAGCACCCCTCAAAGCCGGGGAATCCCGTGTCTCTGAGAGCGGGTGTGCTGGAGCAGACGGGCAGCTACAGAAAGAACAGCGCCACCTGTTACCGGAGAAACGCAGGGTTCCTGTCTGCGCAAGAAAGAATTCAGGCGGCCGGTGCCGTGGCTCAATAGGCTAATCCTCCACCTTGCGGCGCCGGCACACCGGGTTCTAGTCCCGGTCAGGGCGCCGGATTCTGTCCCGGTTGCCCCTCTTCCAGGCCAGCTCTCTGCTGTGGCCAGGGAGTGCAGTGGAGGATGGCCCGAGTGCTTGGGCCCTGCACCCCATGGGAGACCTGGAGAAGCACCTGGCTCCTGCCATCGGATCAGCGCGGTGCGCCGGCCGCGGCGGCCATTGGAGGGTGAACCAACGGCAAAGGAAGACCTTTCTCTCTGTCTCTCTCTCTCACTGTCCACTCTGCCTGTCAAAAATAAAAAAAAAAAAAGAAAGAATTCAGGCGTGAGCCAGGGTAGTGGAAAGTAGCAAAGTTTACTAGGGCAGGGACATCCGCAAGAACGGAGGGCACCTCTGCAGTCAGGACCTGGGAGAGAGCACAGCTGCCCTGACTGGGGGGAAGGAGCGAGGTTACGTGGTTGAGAGACTACACCTGGCCAGGCAGAGGGCGGCTCAGCAGAGAGGCCGAGGGCTGAGCGGTGGTCCTGTTGAGGCGGGGGTGGGGGGGTGGGGGGGTTTTTAAGGAGCTGGGTCTCTGTCCTCACAGGTCTCCTCCTGAGACAAAGGACTTCATGGCTGTAAATACTAAGAAGCTCCTATCTGAGTTTTCCCCTGAAGGTACCAGACAGGAAGCCTCGCTGGCGCCATCCTGGGTTCAGAGGAAGGGGGAGCAGGGCCCCCTGGAGAACGGGATCAGAGCAGGGTGTCTGAGAGGCAGATACTGGGCTGCACCGGGAGATTGGGGGAGATTTGTCAGGCAGAAGGGGCGGGGCTCCCACCTGGCAGGTTATCAGGTAGGAGGGGGCAGGGCAGGATGCGAAGGCCGGGCTGCCCCCGAGACACCATCAGGATGACTGAGGCAGATGCTGGACACAGACGTCTCCTTAGGCCTTTGTCACACACACATAAGCTCCTGTCTGACTTCCTGCCTAACAGGTCCAGTCCTCCCTGCCTCCTGGTTTTTCAGTGTGGGACAGCACCTGTGTGCCCCCAGGGCGTGTCCCTCGGGCACCCCTCCCCGCTGAACCCTGGGGGCCTGGAAGCAGCAGGAGTCCCACGCAGTCCCCTCAGCCAGGGTGGTTGGGGCTCCAGGGTCTCCCCAGGCGAGGCGTGCCTGTGGGAAACCGGCAGGGTCACGGGGCCCACTCCACAGGCACGTTCCCAGGAGAGCAAGGTCAGTGACTCGGGCTGGAGCGTGGCTGCCCTGTTCAGGTGCCCGTCTCTGCCCAGGTGTGGCCTGAGCCGGCCATAAGAGCTGAAACCTGTCGGCTGGAGGGGCAGGTGGCCAGGGGCCAAGGGGAGGCTCCTCGGGGTCTGGAGTGACTGCCCCAGAGGGAGGGGGTACCGCACAGCCCAGCACTGCGGGGACAGGCTTGGCACAGGTTCCCAGTGACCTGAGACGCCACCACGGCTCCCGGCAGGTGTCTCTAGGGCTGCAGCCAGGCGGTCTGTGGGGTCCCAGCTCCAGGCCATGAGGAGGTCAGGGGGAGGCTCGCAAGACCACTCCCCCTCTGGCCAAGTGGTGGGGTGGGGGGACCGGGTGGGGTCCCCGTCCCATCTCCCCCTCAGGGGAAGGATCCTGGAGGGCAACCACAGCAGCGAGAAACCGGCCTCACAGCGGCACTGGCCCCAGGCTCCAGGGCAGGTGCGTGTCGGGGCTGTGACCCGCTACAGCCCTGCCCCACCCGGGCACCTGCACGGCTCCCACACCCCTTCCCACTCTCCTGCTGCGGTTCAGGCCCTAGCCTGAGACCCCCACCCACAGCCGGGCAGGCCCTGCAGTCCGAATGTGTGGTGTGGGGAGGGGTCCCACGCCAGCCGCTCCCAAGCGGGCCCGCCCACCTTGCACCGGCCCCAGCGGGGTTGTCTGTCTCCTGGCCTCCATGACCCCCGGAGACTGCGCGGTAAAAGGACGGGGGCAGGGGCGCAGCGGTTCAGCCGCCGCTTGGGACGCCCGCGTGCGGCGTCAGAGCCCTGGGTTCAAGCGCCCGCTCCACGCCCGAGTCCAGCTGCCCCCTAATGTGCACGGGGGGCAGTGGCGATGGCTCGATGCTTGGGCCCCTGCCACCCGCGAGGGGGACTTGGTGGAGCTCCTGGCTCCTGGCTCCGGCCTGCCCCGCCCCTGTTCCGGCATGGTGTGGGGGGGGTGAACCAGCAGATGGGAGATCTCTGTCTCTCTCTGCCTTTCAAATAAACTTGACAATATTTTTCAACTTTAAAGTCCTTGCTGTGATTTAAACGCACCCGGCCAGCCCGCCCCTCCCAGGAGCAGAATGAAGCTTTACTTTTTTTTTAAGATTGAAAGTCAGTGTTACACAGAGAGAGGAGAGGCAGAGAGAGGGAGAGGGAGAGGAAGAGAGAGAGAGAGAGAGAGGTCTTCCATCCGATGGGTCACTCCCCAGATGCCACAACGGCCGGAGCTGTGCAGATCCGAAGCCAGGAGCCAGGAGCTTCCTCCAGGTCTCCCAAGTGGGTGCAGGGCCCAAGGCCTTGGGCATCTTCCACTGCTTTCCCAGGCCACAGCAGAGAGCTGGGGCGGAAGTGGAGCAGCCGGGACTCAAACTGGCACCCATATGCGGTGCTGGAGCTGCAGGTGGCGGCTTTACCTGCTGAGCCACAGCGCCGGCCCCAGAATGAGGCTTCTTAACGGGCTCAGCACCCCGGCCTTGGTCACTCCGTCCTGTGGCTCCCCGGCCACCTGGCCCCTCTGAGGCTGCAGCACGGCCGCGGGCCTGCAGGGGGCGCTGCCCCAGGACTAAGCAGTGTCCTTCCCCTAATCCCACAGGTGCTGGCTCTGAGCTCTGGCTATCTCTGGAAACCTTGGGTCCTGGTCCCAGGGAGAGGACACAGCTTCCATGGCCACCAGAGGCTGGTCACTGGGCCCAGGGAGAGACCCCGCGTCAGTGGGTGGTGCCCCCCCCCGGGAGTCTGGCTGCCAGGAGGGGGTCTGGGAGCCCGCACTGTGCTCCCGTGGGGTGAGTGGGTCCCGTGGGGACCAACGTCCTCCAGGCTCATGTGGGAGGTGGGTCTGCCCCCAGAACCAGGAGCCAAGGCCACGTGAGGGACGCTGGGGGAAGGGCCTGGGATGGCCAAGGCCCAGGAGGGTCCTCCTGTTCCATCCCTCTGCCAGGCGGCCCCGTTGGTGCCCAGGCTCCCTCTGGTCTCACTGCCAAGTGGAACCCCTGTGCCAGAGGTGCCTGGACTCCCCGGCCTGCTGGCGGGGGACTGCAGGGCAGGGACAGGCGGCCGAGGGCTCCGAGGTGTCGGCACAATGACCACTGACCCTCTCTGCTTCTCTGCCCACCCGAGGGGTCTGCAGGCAGCCCCCCCCACCGCCAACCGCTGTTTTGCAGAGGCAGGGGGAGTGGGCCAGGAAGGCCCAGGGCCCCAGCTAAGGAGCAGCTGGGCTTGTCCTGACCCTGCTGGCCAGGTCACCACCTCCTCGCCACGTTGGCCTGGCTCCACTGCCTCCCACGCACCAGCCTCCCTGAAGATGGCGGGCCCTGTCCTCAGCCCAGGGCTTCCACCACGGGCCAGGCCCCCTGCGGAAGAGGCAGCCGTGGCCGGCCTGTGCCATGGGCTGGGCCCCCCCGCAGAAGAGGCAGCCATAGCTGGCCTGTGCCGTGGGCTAGGCCCCCCCTTCGGAAGAGGCAGCCGCGGGCTGTCCTGTGCCGTGGGCCGAGCACACCCCTCTGGGCACCTCCCAGCTCGGAGCCGGTGGTTTCCCAGCCTCTGGGCAGGCAGGGTCCGGGCAGGGTTGGCCTCCCGACCCCCGGTCTGGGTTTGCGCGTCTGCCCATGCCCTGACTGGTGTCTGCCCACAGGTGTGCTGGGTGAACAGCCCGAGTCCAGTGCAAGGACTGCCCGGCACCCAGGGGTGCAGAGAAGACCCCCCTCGTTTGTGGGGACGTGGGCCCTCCCTCTGTGCTGCTCAGGAAGCCGCAAGTCCAGCCGACGGTGCCCGGGGACGGTAGGTGACGCCTGGTGGGTGCCCTGTTGTGGCAGAAGGCTGGCAAAGGCCAGCTGCGGTGGGCGTTTGCCGCATGGTTAGAATGGACGCCCGCATGCCTTCCCGGAGTCCAGCTCCTGCCACCGAGCACCCTGGGAGGCAGCAGCGGGGGTGGCTCAGGTGCTCGGGGCCCTGCCACCCAGGAGCTCCCGGCTCCTGGCTTTGGGCCGGCCCAGCCCCGGCCGCTGCCGGCATTTGGGGCGTGGAGCGGCGGATGGGAGCTTGTTCTGTGGGTCTCTGTCCCTCTGCCTATCGAGTGGTGGAAACCGAGCTGCGACAGGGGCCTCGCCGGAGCCCACGGGGAGGGCACTCGTGCGCCGGTGATTTGGGGTCCCGGCATGTGGACCTGGGGAGGACGCACACGTCCCAGCCACGGCCACGACTCACGCCGGAGCATCGTGGCCGTAGGCAATCCTGGTCACGTGAGGGTCTGCGCAAGGCCCTGGAAGGCAGGTGCGCCAGGCGCATGGCGGCTCCCCGGGACACCTCGCAGGGGGCTGCAGGGCCATGTGCCCTGGAGGCGGGGTGAGGCGAGGAGCGAAGTAGGATCCTGGACTCCGGGGAGAAGGGAGGGGACGGCCAGGGAGGGCAGAGGTGAGGGAGGAGCTGCGTGCCCCCAACGCTGGAAGCTGGGACTGGTGAGCCCTGCTGACGCCTGCACCTCGACCTCTAGGGCTGTGCGGGAGGAGCCCAGGGTTCCTACTTGGTGGGGCAGTCCTGGGGGGCCCGGGTCTGCACCCCTTTACGGCACTCCAGGAACGGGGAGCCGCCCGGCAGGCAGAAGACCCCCCTGGCACCACCCTGGGCGAGGCGTCTGTCCCCCGGGTCGGTCTGGTGCAACAGGTTTGCCCTGTGGCTTGGGTTCGCTGATGGTGCAGTGTGTGTACACGCGTGTCCATCTGTGCACGCATGTGCATCTGTGCACGTGTCTCTCTCCTGGCACTCACAGTACCACCCATCTGCAAGGCCTGGCACGGCCCCCACGGGGCCCGGGCAGCCTACAGCCAAGCCCCAGGTCAGGGACTCCGGACATGCACCGGCGAGCACGCGCCTGCTTCCTGCTGCCCCGCCCACCCCACGGGCCCAGGGACGTAACCTGGTGACGAACCTGCAGCTGCCAGCGAGCGCCCAAGGAATGCGGTGTGGCCTGGCGTCTCGGCCTCACGCGACCTGGAGGACCGCGAGCTATCCGGGGCAGGCGTGTGTCACCCAGGCCTGCTTCCTCGCCGGCTCCCTGCAGAGACGGGCATGGACCCTTCTCCCGCCAGCAGTCCCGCTCCCGGAGGACTCTGGGGTCCCTGCGGGGCGAAAGCGGAGGCCGGTGACACCGTCGGGGGCCAGGGACACAGGACAAGCGCTTGCTCGGGGGTCGGACTCACCGATGGCGGCAAAACCAAGCGTTCTTTGGATGTGGGAGTGTTTGGAGACAGCGGCAGAATGGATGCCGTCCTTTCTATAGTGATGTTTGGTTTATTTAATGTATTTGAAAGCAGAGGGCCGGCGCCGCGGCTCACTAGGCTAATCCTCCGCCTAGCGGCGCCGGCACACCGGGTTCTAGTCCCGGTCGGGGCGCCAGATTCTGTCCCGGTTGCCCCTCTTCCAGGCCAGCCCTCTGCTGTGGCCAGGGAGTGCAGTGGAGGATGGCCCAGGTGCTTGGGCCCTGCACCCCATGGGAGACCAGGAAAAGCACCTGGCTCCTGGCTCCTGCCATCGGATCAGCGCGATGCGCCGGCCGCAGCGCACCGGCCGCGGCGGCCATTGGAGGGTGAACCAACGGCAAAGGAAGACCTTTCTCTCTGTCTCTCTCTCTCACTGTCCACTCTGCCTGTCAAAATAAATAAATAAAAAAAAAAAAAGAAAGCAGAGATATCCGTGGGCTCACTCCCCAAACGCCCGAAACAGCCAGGGCTGGGCCAGCCGAAGCCAGGAGCCTGGGTCTCCCACTGGACAGCAGGGGCCCGAGTACTTGAGCCTTCCCTGCTCCTGTGTGTGTGTGTGTGTGTGTGTGCGCCTCCAATCGCTGTCTGTACCACCGTCTCCCCCTTGCCCCCCACTGCCCGTGCACCTCCCCTCCCCCCCACAGCAGAGGACGGCCAGGAGCCATCAGTCCACAGCCGGGAGCCGTCAGGTCCCTACTGGGCCCCATGGACCCTGCTAAGGAGGAGCCAGTGAGGGGGAGGGAGGGGCTGCAGGGTTAAGGAGGCCAGGGCTCCTGTCCCCGGCGAGCCTGGGCGGGGGACGCCACCTGCTCTCCCCAGGGCCCCAGTAGGTGTCCCACTCCCAGGGGCTCGGCTGTCCCACCGCCCGCCCCCCGAGGCTCATCCAGGCGACCTTGGCGGAGTCCCTGTGGTCATCTCCCTGAGCTGGGATGAGGTGGCGCCTGCCAGGAGGCTGAGTGGCCGGGCACTGTGGGCGGGAGCGCTGATGCTGCTGACCATGAGGCAGCAGGGCCCTGGGCGTGCCAGCAGCCAGGGCAGTGACGGGGCTGGCACCCCTGCGCCCGGGCCCAGAGGCCTCCACGCCGTGTCCAGCTGCTGGCTGGAGCTGGGTCCCGGGCGAGGGGAAGCTGTTTTCCTCTGATGCCACTGGGGCTCAGGTCCCCTGGGGAGGGAAGCGGTGGGCTCCTGACTTCCGGGGGGGCGGGATCAGAGGGCACGATGCCATGAGGTTTCCCGGGAGGCCAGGGGTGGGGAGCGGCGGG
>NC_091432.1:236353877-236392414 GCF_964237555.1 Oryctolagus cuniculus | reverse complement strand
AGAGGCCACGCGGGCACAGCCGCCAGCCGGGTCAGCGCAGTGTGGCTGTGATGGAGCTGGACCCCAGGGAAGGCCGCCCTGAGCGTGGAGTCCCAGGAGGCGCTGCGACAGGGGGCGTGGCCCCCGTGCGGCCCAGCACCGGACACGGACGCTGGCCCATTTCTCGTGCGGGGCCGCAGTCTCCGCCCCCTGCCCGTCCTGCGCTGGCCCTGGTGCTCCTGGGACCGCAGCCCCGGGGTCCTGTCGCTCCCAGCCTGCGCTCAGTGGGGGTGCAGTGAGCGACGTGTCCAGCAGGGGGCAGCCGCGCACTTCTCGCCCGATTCTGGGAACTCAGAAGAGCGACCGCAAAGACCCCCATTGGGGCTGACCCGGGAGAGGACCGGGTGTGCAGGGTGGGGTCTCCCGCAGTGGCCCCTGGGCTCCCCGCACCCCACCACTGCCCCAGAGCCCGCACAGGCGCCCGGGGACAGGGGAGCGTCCTGACGCCGATGCTGTGCCCAGGGGTCAGGGAGTGACCCGGAGCCGCCCCTCCTTGGCCTCTGACCCCCTCCCTGGCCGCACTCCCGCTTCAGCCAGGGCCCCAAGGCTGCGGTGGGCAGGCCAGCCCCAGGCTCCTGTCCAGAAGTCAGGTGGGGAGCAGGGTGACGTCACCCCATGTGCAGGTGCACGGTGGGGCCGAGGGCTGACAGCGGCAGGGGGACAGCTGGCCATGCCCGGAAAGAACTGTCCTTGGGATGCTGTCAGCTGACCTCACATGTGCCAGCGCCGCCCCTCCCTGGTCCCCGCTGCACCTCTTCTGCCCCGTGTGTGACCCCTGCCCGTGTGTGTCCCCTGCCTGTGTGACCCCTGCCTCATGTGTGACCCCTGCTTGTGTGTGTCCCCTGCCGTGTGTGACCCCTGCCCCGCGTGTGACCCCTGCCCGTGTGTGACCCCTGCCCCGTGTGTGTCCCCTGCCTGTGTGTGACCCCTGCCCCATGTGTGACCCCTGCTCGTGTGACCCCTGCTTCTTGTGTGTGACCCCTGCCTGTGTGTGATCCCTGCCCCCTGTGTGACCCCTGCTTCTTGTGTGTGACCCCTGCCTGTGTGTGTCCCCTGCCTGTGTGTGACCCCTGCCCCATGTGTGACCCCTGCCTGTGTGTGACCCCTGCTCGTGTGTGACCCTTGCCCCGTGTGTGACCCCTGCCCCGTGTGTGACCCCTGCCCCGTGTGTGTCCCCTGCCATGTGTGACCCCTGCCCCATGTGTGACCCCTGCTCGTGTGACCCCTGCCTGTGTGACCCCTGCTTGTGTGTGACCCCTGCCCCGTGTGTGACCCCTGCCCCGTGTGTGACCCCTGCCCCGTGTGTGTCCCCTGCCGTGTGTGACCCCTGCCCTGTGTGTGACCCCTGCCCCGTGTGTGACCCCTGCTCGTGTGTGACCCCTGCCCCATGTGTGACCCCTGCCTGTGTGTGACCCCTGCCCCGTGTGTGACCCCTGCCCCGCGTGTGACCCCTGCCTGTGTGTGACCCCTGCCTGTGTGTGACCCCTGCTTGTGTGTGACCCCTGCCCCATGTGTGACCCCTGCCCGTGTGTGACCCCTGCCCCGTGTGTGACCCCTGCCCCGTGTGTGATCCCTGCCCCCTGTGTGACCCCTGCCCCGTGTGTGACCCCTGCCCCGTGTGTGACCCCTGCTTGTGTGTGACCCCTGCTGGTGTGTGACCCCTGCCCCGTGTGTGACCCCTGATCCGTGTGTGACCCCTGCTCCATGTGTGACCCCTGCCCCGCGTGTGACCCCTGCCCCATGTGTGACCCCTGCCTGTGTGTGACCCCTGCTTGTGTGTGACCCCTGCCCCCTGTGTGACCCCTGCCTGTGTGTGACCCCTGCCCCCTGTGTGACCCCTGCCCCGTGTGTGCGTCCTGCTCTGCTCTGGGAGCTGTGTTGACCTGCGCCTGCCGCTGCTGTGGGGAGGTGGACACGGGGGGTCCTTGCGGAGGGTCACAGGGCCCCTCTGACCCACAGCTGTGACCGTCCCCAGCACACAGCCCCGTGCCGCCCGCGTGTCCGTCTCCTCCCCGCCTAGGGTCCAGGGCTGCACACCCCGCACTCCTGAACCCGACCTGGCCGGGCTGTCTGCCGCTCCCGAGAGGGGCCGTGGGATGGGGGGACACAGCCTCGCTGAGCCGGCGCCTGGGCTGGGCCTGGGGGCCCTGCAGGGGGGACACAGTCTCGCTGAGCTGGCGCCTGGGCTGGGCCTGGGGGCCCTGCAGGTGCAGCCGCCCTCAACCCCGGGGCCCCAGCGCTCCTGGCTCAGTCTCAGGCTCTGGTGCTCTGGGACCGTGCACGCCCACCCTGGCCGCCCTGCGCCGGGCCTGGCCCACCCGCCCAGCCCTCCCCCCCCTCCTGCCAGGCTGCCCGCGGGGCCTCAGCCCCCACCCCACCTGCCTCTTGTCTTCCTCTTGGAGTCTCTGCCCTGGAGCCCGGCCTCGGCCTGCGCTCCCACCCCCACATCCACTGCCTCTGCTCCACCCGTCTGTCTTGCTTGTCCCAGGTCACCCCGAACCTGGACCCCGGGACCCCCTCTCTGGAAGGGCCTTCTCCCTGTCTCATCAGGACCCCCGGCCTCCAGGCTCTGGCCTCTGCATCTCCCGCCATTGGTCCTGCTCCCGCCCAGGCCCCAAATCCCATGCACTTGGGGTCACCCTCGTTTCCCCACACCCACAGCCCTGGCCCACGAGACCCCGTGGCGGCTGTGAGCGTGACGGGCTGCCAGCGTAGGCTGAGTGTGAAAGGTCAGAGCGGAGTGGCGGCCACTCAGGGGCGGGGCCTGTGTCTCCTCGCCGGGGCTGCACCTGCCTCTGTGGGCTTCCCTCCCCCTGGGGCCTGCCTCCCACACCCCCATCCACCGGGTCGGGCTGCCCAGGCAGGAGGGCGACAGCGGCTCGTGAATGTCCACCAGGGGGCGCTGTGAGCTCACCGATGGCGGCTGGACGGGCTGGTGGAGGGCGCACACGGGGCCTCCGTGGGACAGCGTCCAGGGGGCCTGTGGGCCGGGCAGGGCCAGTGAGCAGGGTGCCTGCTGGGTGCACAGCAGGGGCGGGCAGCCAGGGACCACGGCCGTCTGGGTGTTGGCAGGGACCCGGGGTCTCCCTGGGCCTGGGTCCCAGGCTCCGCCCCTGCCCGAGTCCCCCAGCTCTGTGCTTGGTGGCATGACCTGGGGTGACCCCTGAGAGGGGCTCGGCGAGGGCCACCCCTCAAAGCGGCCTGGGCTGGCGGGCAGGGCCCGAGGGCTGGAGTCGTGGCCGCGCCTGCAGCCGATCTGAAGTCTTCAAGGAGAAAGGGAAACCTGGCATGTGACGGACCCAGCGGGCGAGGCGGGTGGCGGGTGGCGGGTGCCGGGTGCCGGGCGGGACACGGAGCAGGGTTGGGGCTGCCGCCATCTTCCCCCCTGAGGCCCCCACCACCAGCTGCCCCAGGCACGTCCTGTTCTCCTGGCTGTGCCGTGACCCTGGCGCAGGTCTGGACGTCCATCTGAGGATGGCGAGCCACCCTCCTGTCCGCTTCCCGGCTCCGCCGTGCCCTCCTCCCGGCTCTGCAGGCCTGGCGTGGCCTCTCCGTGCTGCACGTGCACACCACCTGGGCTCCTGGCCGGGCCTGCTGTGGCCCCTCTGCCCCAGAGCACCAGGGTCCTGCACACGCTGCCCCCTGCCCCCTGGGGCCCGGCGGCCTCTCCGTCTGGTTGCCTGGTCCCTCCCCGCCTCCCGGCGTGTCGGCCTGGCAAACACCCAAGCTGCCTTCTGTAGTGGCACTGTGCCCACGGAGCCCTCCGTGTGCCTCCCGTGTGACCCCCAGCCCTCTGTGTGCCTCCCGTGTGGCCCCCAGCCCTCCGTGTGCCTCCGTGTGGCCCCCAGCCCTCCGTGTGCCTCCGTGTGGCCCCCAGCCCTCTGTGTGCCTCCCGTGTGACCCCCAGCCCTCTGTGTGCCTCCCGTGTGGCCCCCAGCGCTCCATGTGCCTCCCGTGTGGCCCCCAGCCCTCCGTGTGCCTCCCGTGTGGCCCCCAGCCCTCTGTGTGCCTCCCGTGTGGCCCCCAGCAGAGCCCCCAGCCCGACATGTGAGCCCAAAGGACTGGGGCAGCTGGCTGAGTGCCGGGCCCCGAGGATGCTGGGAGCTTCCTGCAGGGGCCGGGGCTCTGGGCTGAGGCCACAAGCAGCCCCTGTCCCCGCCCCGGCACCTGCCACGGTCCCCAAGCCAGAAGTGTGTGCTCCCTGCAAATGAACTTGGCACTGGGCGAGCTGGAGGGGGACCGTGCCGGCCCCTGCCGGGCTGGCCTCCTTCCCGACGGAAGACAAATGCATTTTAATTTGTTCCAAGTTGATGCAAAAAATAGCCCCCTGGAGAAACCGGGTCACGAGTGAAGGAACCTGAGCTGGCCCGGACTCCGGTCCTGCCCACGGAACGAGCCCCGTTCTCTGTCTCAGGAGCCGTCCCGCACGGGGCGGCTGCCTCTGGGTGGCCGTCCCGTGCTCGGAAAGTTCCAGAAACGAGGGCTCTGGACAGAGGCAGGCAGCCCGGGGCCAGGACAGAGGGGACGCTGTCGCCCAGGGCCGCCCGCCCCGCAGCCCTGCTGGGTCCCAGCGCCCCGGGCGTGTCAGGCCCGCGGCCCTCACCTGGGCCGCCCTCTCTGCCCGAGCTCGCTGGCCGTGACCGCCTCACCTGTGGGGTTGCACTGCACCTGCCTCTCAGGTGCGTGTGCATGGGGGGGGGGCGGCCTGTGGCTGTCGCGCTGCCCCCGCCGCCCCGAGTCCGCACGTGGACTCTCGGCCGAGCGGGGACGTCCGCCGGCAGACCACGGGCCAGGTTTGCTCGGCTGCTCTGGCCGTGTGCACCCTTGGCTGGGGCGGCTGCCTCCCCTCGCCTCCCCTCTGCTTCCCTTGTGTGGGGCTCAGACGGTGGGGACCCGTGGAGCTCCTGTCCTCACGCCGGCGAACCCCTCTGGGATGCGAGGAGACTGGGGGCTGGGGCCAGGGGCGCCGGGGCAGAGGGACGTCCCGGGCGGTCCTGAGCTGCTGCTTCCGAGAGTTCTCGGCGCTGGCGTCCTGGACTTCTCTCAGCAGGGGCGCCGGTGGGGACCAGGGCCGTGTGCACCGTCCTGGCCAGGAGCCCCCCGTGCTGTGGACTCCAGGGTCTCTCCCTCCTGGAGACTCTGGGCAGGAGGGGCCTGGGCCCTTGTCAGGAGGGGGCACCGCCAGGGCGGCTTCCCCGGCCAGCACGGGGCGGGGACTGCGGGCTCCCGGTGCCTGTGGCCGCACCGCACCTCTGCCCCTCAGCTGGCCCCACTCCATGCTCGCCGCCTCGCTCTGTCCGCCTCTTCTGCACCGTGTGTTCTTGCTCCACAGGTAAGCGCGGCGTGTCCATCTGTCCAGGCGGCCTGCCAGCTGCCCATCCACGCATCCACCCCACACCTGTGTTTGTCCGTCCACTCACCCATCATCCATCTGTCCATGCACCCACCAGCAACCCACCTGTGTATCCACCCATCCACCCATCACCCACCCACCCATCCATCCAACCGTCCATCCCCCAACTAACCCACCTGTGTGTCCGTCCATCCATCCATCACCCATCCTTCGTCCGCCCAGGCACCCACGCCTCCCTCCACTCCCTGTGGGTACCCTCACCCTGCAGGCGTTTTCCTTGAACCCCTCACACCTGCCGCCCTGGGACTGGGACCGTCCTGGGGGCTGTCCCCCAAACGGGAGACCTGGGTTCGCCTTTTGTCTGCTCAGAGTGGTCTTCTGGGGCCAGAGACAAGTGTGATGGCCGCATCCATCCGTGTGGGGAAGACTGCGCCTGCTAAGGGGCCTGGGGGCGGAGCCTGGGGGCGGGGCTTCCTCCGGGAGGGGCGGCCAACCCAGTTCTCCCCGCGGCGTCTCCTGATGTGGTGTGGAGGAGACGCACATGGAGGAGCCTGCGCCGGCTGCCCACACGGGGGCGGTGCCACCAGCCTGCCCACGAGCCATCTGCCTCGTTCCGTCTCTCCTCCCGCCTCGGCCCGGGGGCTGCCTGGTTCCCAGCACAGTTGCCAGCTGAGTACGTGGGCCCTGGACTCCTGTCCCCACCCCCCAGCACCCACAGTCTTCCCAGAAGGGGCCCGGCGGGGTCAGCAGGACCAGGGCACGGACTCGCCCGGGGGTCGGGCACGGCGCTGCACAGTTCACAGGGCGCTTCCTTCCGGAGCGATTGCTCACTGCTGAGACCATGCTGCGAGGGCGTGGCCGGCAGTGATGGAGCGGTGGCTGGGGCCGGCCTGGTGTGCCCAAGACCCACCCGCAGGGACGGGGGCTCCTGCCCTGCGAACGGCGTGGCTGAGGCGCGGGAGGCGGCAGCGTGGTCTGGACCCACACGGGGCTCGGCAGTGGGACCTGGGACCTCAGTTCCTTTGTCCGGCTGCTCCGCTGGGGGGGGGGGTGGTCCTGCATGGGAGGGGCAGCCCCTCCGGCCCTTGCTCCCCCCCACCCCATGCAAACTGTCCCGGCCACGGCTCCCTGCCGTGGTCATGCGCACTTCATTCCAGGGCTTGGATGCATAAAACCCCGGGACATCCTCCTTTGGGGTGTGGCTTCTGCCTCCTTAAACATTTCGTGGACCCGCGGTAAATTTTTATTGGAGACCCACAGACGGCAGAGCCAGTCTTGGTGCCTCTCTCCTGGGGCTCGGGGACACTGTGGGGCCGTGGCGGGGTCAGAACCGGGGAGAAGCGGCCAGGTCCCTTGTCCCAGGCCTGCTGACTGAGGGGGAGGGGAGCCGAGTGTGGCTGGGCGGGAGCGTCGGCTGGGCCCGCCCCTTCTGCTGTCTCTGCAGCAGGTGCGCGGGGCAGGTTCGAGGAGGAAGGAGGAAGGAGGAAGGCCTGCTGGCCCCGGCCTCTTCTCTCCCCTCTCACGGGGGCTCCCAGGCCCCTCTCCCGGCCCCCACGGGGCAGGGCTCCGGGCACAAGTTGGGTTTCCAGCCCCCTGGGTCCCCCCTTCCCCAGCTCTGTGCCTGCCTGGCCCTGGCCATGAGCCACCTCCAGGTCACAAAGAGGTTGAGAGACCCCGGGGGCGTGAGACCCCTTCTCTATGACGCCCTCGTCTCCCGCACAAGGGACGAGGAGGGGGCTGGGGCTGGGGGTGACGCAGCTCAGGTGGGGGCTGAGACAGCTCTGGACCTGTGGTCCCGGGAGGGGTCTGTCCCCAGGCTGCAGTGACCTCTCCTCCAAATGCAAGCACGACCCGAGGGACACTGGGCGTCGCAGAGGGATGGTCAGGTCCCCGGCCCCCTCTGGCCCCAGCTCAGCACCTCGTGGGGGTCCTAGGCCACGGCATAGAGCTGGGGGGGGGGACCTGGCCGACACCTCGAGCTGAGGAGATGGGCCCAAGGGTCCCGGGGGTTCACGCGGCTGCACAGAGGGAGGAGTGACAGAGGTTCCCCCGTGAGGGCAGGTGGCCGAGGATCAGCCACACGGGCGGGTTAGTGGGAACAGCGGCCGGAGCAGACACGGAGCCGGAGCCAGAGCCGGAGCCGGGAGGGTGCTCGTGCACAAGGGGACAGGAGGCCCCCGGTGCGTGGGCCCAGCTCAGAGGGCCTGGCTCGGTCCCGAGGGGTTGTTCTGGTCCCATGTGTGAAGCTGAGAGCATCAGACCACTTCATAGCAAACTCCCAGGGGCATTCGTACGGATGGAAAACACCCAGTGCCCGGCCAAGCGGACCCGACCCCAGGAGAGGCCGCAGCCGAGAGTGAGCACCCAGCGGCCGCCCTGCCTTCCAGTGCTCACACGGGGTGAGCACAGAGCCACGGGAACCACGGAACCACAGAACCACGGAACCACGGAAGCTCCAGCCTGGAGGCCAGAACTCCGACGTCCAGGATGAAAATACGGCGGCTGACCCAGCACTCGGACGCAAAGATGAGCGGGCCGAGGACACGGCAGTGGGCGGCACCCAAAGCAGAAGCCGGGAAAAGAGCCCCAGGCGGCAGCAGAGCCGGGAGCCGCTGGGAGCCGCCGGGAGCCACTGGGCGCCACCAGGAGCCGCCGGGAGCGCCGGGAGCCGCTGGGAGCCGCCGGGAGCCGCTGGGAGCACTGGGAGCCACTGGGCGCCACCGGGAGCCGCCGGGAGCGCCGGGAGCCGCTGGGAGCCGCCGGGAGCCGCTGGGAGCACTGGGAGCCACTGGGCGCCACCGGGAGCCGCCGGGAGCGCCGGGAGCCGCTGGGAGCCGCCGGGAGCGCCGGGAGCAGCCGGGAGCGCCGGGCATGTGCTCAGCTGGAGTCCCTGAAGGAGAACAGACAGGGGCCGCGGCGTGTTCGCAGGGATGACGGATGATAAACTCGAAAACCCCAAACCCCACCAATTCAGGAAGCTGGGGACCCCAGTGCCAGAGCACCAGGAACTCCGCAGGAGGGCGCGCTGGCAACAATCGGTGCAGAAGGGCCGGCGTGGCGCAGCGGGTAAAGCCGCCGCCTGTTCCGGGCGCCGGTTCTGGTCCCGGCTGCTGCTCTGCTGACCCAGCTCCCGCTAATGCACCTGGGAAGGCAGCGGAAGATGACCCGAGGGCTGGGCCCTGCACCTGCGTGGGAGACCCGGATGGAGCTCCTGTCTCCTGGCTGCAGCCTGGCTCAGCCCTGGCTGCTGTGGTCATCCGGGAGCCAACCAGTGGATGGAAGACACCTCTCTCCCTCTCTCCCTCTCTCCCTCTCTCCCTCTCTCCTCTCTCCCTCTCTCCCTCTCTCCTCTCTCCCTCTCTCCCTCCCTCTCTCTCTCTGTCTCTCTCCCTCTCTCTCTCTCCCCCTCTCTCCCTCTCTCCCTCTCTCTCTCTCCCTCTCTCTCTCTCCCTCTCTCTCTCTCCCTCTCTCTCTCTCCCTCTCTCTCTCTCCCTCTCTCTCTCTCCCTCTCTCCCTCTCTCCCTCTCTCTCTCTCCCTCTCTCCCTCTCTCTCTCCCTCTCTCTCTCTCCCTCTCTCTCTTTCTCTGTCTCTCCCTCTCTCTCTCTCCCTCTCTCTGTGTGTGTCTCTCCTCTCTTGGTAACTGACTTTCAAATAAATAAATCCTTCAAAAAAAACAGTGGGGGGGGGTTGGAGAGGTTGGAGCTGCCCTCAGCGGGCGGAGACGGCAGCAGGTGCCCGGCGCGCGGGCATCAAGCAGGGGAGGAAGCCCCGTCCGTCCAGGGCTCTCTGTCCGGTGGGTGTGGTCTTAGAAACGAAGGCAGGAACCAGATCAAGGCTCTGGCTGTACCACGGGGCGCGACGGACGTCTTCCCAGAAGGAAAACCAGGCCGTGGGTGATGGTGATGTGAGCCCACACACAGGGGAGGCTGTGGGTGATGGCGACACGTGTCCACACGCAGAGGAGGCCATGGGCGATGACGACACGTGTCCACACGCGGGGGAGGCTGTGGGTGAGGGCACGTGTCCACACGTAAGGGAGGCCGTGGGTGATGGCGACACGTGTCCACGCGTGGGGGAGGCCGTGGGCGATGACAACACGTGTCCACGTGTGGGGGAGGCCGTGGGTGATGGCGACACGTGCCCACACGCGGGGGAGGCCGTGGGTGATGGCGACACGTGTCCACGCGCGGGGGAGGCCGTGGGTGATGGCGACATGTGTCCACGCGCGGGGGAGGCCGCAGAGGCTGGACGGGAAACCCACGCTTGTTCAGTGCAGGGAGATTCTGAAATCCATGACGCGAGGTTCCTCGGGGGCCCGGGGGGACCGTACCCCGCGAGGGAGCGTCTCTGTGATCCCAAACATCCTGAGACACGTGCCGTGTGTGCACACGCGCCACACACACACCACACACGTGCCACACACATCACCCATGTGTCACACACCACACATGTGTCACACACGCGCCACACACATCACCCATGCGTCACACATGTACCACACATCACACACGACACACACACCACACACGTGCCACACACATCACACATGTGTCACACACGCGCCACACACATCACACATGTGTCACACACGCGCCACACACCACACAGTCGCACGTGTCACACACGTGCCACGCACGCCACACACATCACACATGTGTCACACACATGTCACATGTGTCACACGGTGCCACGCGCACATGTCTAGAGGCGCCTGAGCAAGGCTTTCACTTGTCCTTTAGATCTCTGCACACAGTGTGGCTCCGGTACCCGGCTGGCTGTGACCAGCACGGAGACCTGGCCGGGCGGGCGGAGGGCCTGGGGCCAGGAGGGGTCGCACGTCCCAGCCAACATGACCGCCTCCGCAGAAGTCACGGCCAGAGTGAGCTCGGACCTGTCCCCGCCGCCGGTGCTGTACCCACACCTCCCAGCCCCGGCCCCCCCGCCCCCACCCCCGCCCCCGGCCCCGGGCCCCTGGCCCCCCTCCCCCGCCCTGCCCCCGGCCCCGCCCCAGCCCCTCCCTGGCCCGGGGGTCTCTGCTCCGGCGCTGCTGGGGCTGCCCCTCCAGGATGTGAAACGCGGGCCAGGGCTGCCGTCGTGGCGCTGCTCGGCTCTTCCCGCCTGCCCGGACGACCAGGTATGGTTTGCCGGTCCTGCTCCGCGGCCCACAGCCTGGGGGTGGGAGCTGGAGGGTGGCTGGGGACCCCGCACGCTACCCCCCACCCCGGTCATTGTCCCTTCTGCTGCTTCTTCAGGGCCACTCGGGGCAGTCACAGCCGGGGCCGAGGCAGCCCAGACTTGTGCCCTGCGGCCACCCATCCCCCGTCCTACCCACGGATGGGCGCTCATTTCCAGGTCCCGGAGGACCCAGGAGGAGCCGGGGGAAGCAGGGGCTTCTGTCACCCGGGGCTTGGTGGGAGACACAGTGCAGTGGCCTCCGCGGGCCGCCACCCTGTAGCTCGTCCCTGTGGGCCTGGCCAGTCTGCTGGGGGCAGGAGTGCGGCCCAGAGGGAAGATCCAGGTGTTGCACATTAACACCAGCAGGGGGCCACCAAGAGCCCCTCCCTGCCCGGCTGCCTCCAAGCCCCGGATGCCTCTGACCTCTGCGCCTGCCCGCAGTGACCGCGTCCCCATCACAACCCGCACGGCCGCTCTGGCCCCGTGGTCCAGGGCCAGGCTCGCAGCTGGCTGGAGAACCAGGCCCCGGCATCCAGGCCCAGTGTGGGCTGGGCAGGGCTCAGGGGTTCAGCCCCTGCTGGACACCGGGCGCCCGCTCGGGGAAGCTCAGAGGGTCCTCCCGCCCCTGGCTCCTGCTGCGGGTCACCTGTGCCGCAGCAGGGTCTGGGGCGAGGGCGGGCGTGGACACAGCTGTCCTGCAGCCCCTGGAGGTCCAGGTGCGGGCGGCACAGGGGCCCCTCCCAGTTCCTGCTGCAAGGGGCAGAATTGCATCTTAAAGATTTATGTATTTCGAAAGAGTTACATGGAGAGAAGGGGCGGGGGGAAGAGAGAGAGAGAGGGAGAGGGAGAGAGAGAGGGAGAGAGAGAGACTCCCATCTGCTGGTTCACTCCCCAAATGGCTGCAACGGCCAGGCCAAAGCCAGGAGCCAGGAGCCTCTTCCGGGTCTCCCACACGGGTGCAGGGGCCCGAGCACTTGGGCCATCCTCTGCTGCTTTCCCTGGCCATTAGCAGGTCCTGGATTGGAAGAGGAGCAGCCAGAACTCGAACCCACACCCATATGGGATGCCAGCACTGCAGGCGGCGGCTTTACCTGCTATGTGGCAGTGCCGGTGCTGCGACTGCCTGGTGTCATGGCTGAATCGTGGTCCCCGTGTGCACACGCCACAAGTCCTCTCTCCAGTCACCTCTTGGTGGGTGAGCACGGGGCTGCAGGCGTCTGTGCGGCACGCGCTCCGGGCTCAGGGTGGGGCCGCTCTGCAGGAACACGGCACGGTGAGCCGTTAGGGGTTCCGAGAGCAGACGGGCGCTCCGAGGCTGCACCCACAAGCCGGCCGGGGAGGCGGGCGAGCACCAGGGGCCTGAGAAGCCTGTGCCGTCTGCGGCTCGCCCTCCCCACCCCGTCTTCGGAGAGCCCGCAGTGCGCGCATGGCAGCAGCACCCCTGTTACGAGCGCTTACAGCCGAGCCACTGCGTCACTGAAACGGAATCTGCGCATCTCAAATGCATTACGCTCGGCGCCCCACGTGCGATCACAATTAGAGGTAAAAATGTGGGCCAGGAGGGGCCGTGAGCGGCAGATTGGCTGCCGCGGGCGCACGGAGGCGTGAGTAACAGGAGGAGACAAGACAGCTTGGCAGGGCGCCCCGTGTGAGTGGCGTGCGCTGGGGGCAGGGGCCGCGGGACCCCCAGGCTCAGCCCCCCAGGATTCGCGCCCTCTGCTGACCCGGGCAGGTGCGTGGGGCTCCGGGGCTCGGAGACGGAGGTGGGTGTGCCAGATGCCGGGCCTGTGGGTGGCAGGCGCTGGGCCCGTGGGCGGCATGAGCTGAGCCCGCCACCCACGTTCCCTGTCCAGAGTCCAAGCGTGCGGTCCCCCGGTGCCGGGAGTGCTGGGGGTTGACAGCAGCTCTCAGCCTGACCCTCTGCGGCGCGTCCCTGGCCCACGCCCGCCTTCGCTCTGCACCCGTGGCTCACAATAGCTCCGGCCCTGACCCGGGAGCGGACTGAGGCCACTCTCAGCCCGTGCAAGCTCCGAGCCTCCGCTGACCACTCTGGCTGCCTCCCCGCAGTGACCGTCTGACGGCTCCGCCCGCCCCCCCCACCTCCTGACCCCCACCCCGCCCCCCACCTCCTGATCCCCCACCCCGCCCCCACCACCTCCTGACCCCCACCCCGCCCCCACCACCTCCTGACCCCCACTCCGCCCCCGACAACCTCCTGACCCCCACCCCGCCCCCACCACCTCCTGACCCCCACCCCGCCCCCGACAACCTCCTGACCCCCACTCCGCCCCCCACAACCTCCTGACCCCCACTCCGCCCCCCACCACCTCCTGACCCCCACCCCGCCCCCCACCACCTCCTGACCCCCACCCCGCCCCCCACCACCTCCTGACCCCCACCCTGTCTTCTGGGAGACTGACCTGCGAGAGGCAAGTCCAGTCCTCCTGGGCCTCAGGTGAGGCCCAGCACCTGGGCAGAGCCTAAAGAGGCCCCCAGAGGGAGGCAGGGACAAGGCCGCCTGGGGCCACGTGTCCCCGCCTCGCCACACGTGCCCAGGCCGGCTGGTGGCTGGGACAGGGCTCCTTCCCGCAGCCTGACTTTGCCAAGGGCCACAGAACAGCGCGGCACGAGGCTCGCTCGCCACCTCGTGTCCCCCGAATGGACCGGAATCTCTGATGACGCGATCTGGCCGCCTGCCCGCAGCTGCCCGCCCCACTGCCTGCTCCGCGCAGCCACCACCCAGAGCTGTGTGCACGTGGCCTCAGGTTGGCTGCCGGCGGAGGGAACAGCTCCGAAGACCAGGTGAGCCGGGGCTCCACACCCTGGCCGTCTGGGTGGCCGCGCGGGAGCCACTAGCGCCACGTTCAGACCCACGTGGTTCTCTGCCAGCTCCAAACGGCTCAGACCAGCATCCCCCGACCTGCACGGGCTGCAGCGTGCCAGGGGCTTGTCACCGTTTGGCTGGGTTCGCGCCCTGGAGCTGCCACAGCAATGGCCCGCAGGCCGGTGACTCCGCCACTGAGTTCTTCCTACCCGAGGTGTGGGCGGGACTGGCTCACTCCCCAGACGTCCACAGTGGCCCCTGGCTGGGGCCAAAGCTGGGAGCCCGGAACCCAATGCAGGTCCCATGTGGGTGGCAGGAACCCAAGAACCTGGGCCGTCCCCGGGCGTCCCAGGCTGTGCAGAGCAGGGAGCTGGAGTTGGGAGAGGAGCTGGGAGGTGGGCACCTTACCTGCTGCTAATCCCCGCCCCTCCGCCTCTCCCGAGGACACCTGTGACGGGGGCGGGGTCTCAGCGGCCGGCACGGGGTCCGGGAGGGACCTGCAGCAGTTTCTAAGGCACCTCCAGGGTGGCCGCTGCCCCTGCTCTGGGCAGCTGTGGGGCCCACCCGGGACGGGCCAGGCTCCCTGGAGGGAGGGGGGCGGCCCTGCAGGGCAGGGGCTGCCGGTGCTCCGAGGGGTGCGGGCAGTGAGCCACCTGCTGGGTGGGGGCAGCCCCCGTAGCTGCCTCTCCCGACCCGGGACTCCCAGGACACTCACTGCCTCTTGCGCCGTCATAGCCGGCCGCTGCCTGGGGCTGGGGTGCCCCTGCGTGTGGGAGGAGCCCCACGTGGCTTGGGGGTCGCACCCCTGGGCTTGAAAGCAGCGTGACTGAGCGCTGGTGCGTGGCCAGGACCCACGGGCCACGGGGAGTGGCTCAGCCCCTTCCCCTGCCGTGGCCACCGGGTCCTCGGGCGCCCACATGTTCTCACCCTGGAGAGAAGCCCTGCACGCTGCCTGCCTGCTCCCTCGGCGTGCCCCGCCCCCTGCCCCTGCAGGAACAGGTGGGTGTGGTCCCACTTGCAGTGTCTGAGGACCAGCCCTCAGGGTGGGGGGGTCCCGGGCAGGGGTCTGTTGGCCCTCCCTGGATGCCAGACCTGGGGCTGCAGAGACCCCGGGGTGCACGGCCACGGCCGCACGCCCTCACCTCCTGGGGGACTCGCAGGAGCCCCCAGCCCATCGCCCCGTTCTTCTTCCTCCTCTGCCCTTGTCCATGTGGCTGAACAGCCCCCACTGTAGCCCTGGCACGGCCGCAGGCACCTCGTACCCGTCCTGGACCACAGAGCCGGCTCCCTGGGCCGAGGGCGATGCTGGGAGGTGTCGGGAGCCACGGCCGGGGCCTCTGCCACCCCCTGCAGTGTGGCTGGGGCTGCAGGACCCGAGCCTCGGCCGGGGGCCGGGGACCCCAGGCCCTGGTCCTTGGGGCAGGCACAGCCTGGGAGGTTTTGTGACCCCAGGGAAGGCCGAGGTGGGCTGGCACTGGGCTCTGCCGCCAGCCCGGGGGGAGGGGCCGCCTCGGCACCACGGCAGGCTCCATGATTGATCACGGCAGCTTCCCCGCGATGCGGAGGATCTGGGGAGCGCGTCAACAGGAAGCAGATTTAATTAGGTGCGTGGTGCGGGGGCGGTGATTAGCGAGCCGGTCCTTTGATGCCCCCGTCACACGCAGTTAATTACAGGCAATGCAGGGGAATTCATGTCGGGCCCCGCTAATGATTTTTTGGGGAAGAATAATTTTATTTACACAACATGGGCTGCAAGAATTATTGAAATGAGAAAAAGACGGGGATGGCGAGGGCTGACGGCTCCCGCAGAGGAGGGAGTCCGCCGCCCGGAGCCTCAGGGCCGGGAAGGCGCGGCTGTCCCCGGCCCTGCCACGGCAGCAGGGCCCCCCGGGGTGGGGGGACTGCGGAGGTCGGGGGGCAGGCTCCGGGCAGCGAGGTCACCGGCCGCCGCGGCTTCAGGGGCCCACGGCTTTCATTTCCGTGGGCGCTGCTTACACGCACACACACAGACGCATACGTGTACAGTGCACACGTGCCCATACACGTGTGGGTGTGCACACACGGAAGTACACGCCCACACACATTTGCACACAAGCACACACACGTCTTCTCTGAGAGACACCGCCGAGGGCTGACCCAGACACAGAAAAGAACCTGGTTGTGCTGACCCTGGGCGTGCGTGGGAGGGGCCGTCCCTGGGCAGAAGCCCCCGCCGCTGCAGGGCCCCGCCACGTGCCCGTGCGGGGCTGTCCGCTCTGCGCTGTGCCCATGGACCCCGCTGGCATAAAGGCCGTGGCGCCGTGGCCGTCCCCGGTCATGGCCGGTGCTCGATGCCCTGCGGTCTCCCGACGCTGGCACGGGCTGGCGCCTGCAGGCGAGCGTTTCCCTATGGGGGGTGAGCACCCGTGCACCCGGGCCCTGAACGGGAGCTTCCCGGGGAGGGGCCTCCCCACGAGGGCGTGCAGGCAGCCCCACGGCGGGAGCTGGGCGAGCAGGACAGCTTCCTCGCCGCCTGGGTCACCCGGGCCTCGGCCAAGGTGACTCCAGGGGAAATTCGGCTGCTCGAGGTCAAAAACCCGCCAAGCCTGGATGCCCGGTCTGGGGACCTCTGTGGCGCCGAGGCCTGGGGACGGGTAATTAGCAGATCTGTGTGGCTGACAGCCGTGGCGGCCGGGGGTCGTGTCCGGCCGTGCCTGGGCCGTGTCTGCCAGAAAACAGCAGCTTCGCGGCCATCGCAAGCCCTCGTTAGCGGCGTCGGACATAACGAGGCTTCCCTGTGTTCTCATCACACAGAAATTACTCCCCAAGCAGCGGGGGGTGGCGGTGCGGGCACTGGTCCCGGACGAGCAGCCGAGAGCAAGCCCACAGCGAGCCCACGGGACAGCCTGGAGGGGCCCCCGGGGCAGGCAGACGTAGCCGGGGCTGAGCTGGGGGAGCCGGGTCTGGGAGACACCCTGGGAGCGCCTTGCTGCCTTGGAGGGTGGAGACCCAGTGGTGCCAGGCGGCCACGTGGGCGCTGCAGGCGGGAGGCGCCCGGGCACGTGGTTGGGGTAACGCCCACCCCTGGGGGATCGGCGGAGTCCCGGGCAGGGGTGCGCTCAGGGGGTGCGCTTGAGCAGACGCGGGGCTCCCTTGCCTGTCACCCTCGAGCTGCTGGCCGGGTCCTGCCTGACTGTGGGGGTGCTGGATGCCCTCAGCTGGAGTTCGTGTCCACGGCCAGCTTTGTTAACCCTTAGATGCCTGGGCGGGGCGGGGAGGGCAGGGGACCTGGACAGCCGGGAGGCCTGCGGCGGCGTGGGCCGGGGCCGCTGAGAGCAACGCCTGGCCCCCGCCCCACGGCCTGCGGGTTGAACACGGCTGTGCCCCCTGCTTCTCCCGTGGGTTGGCACACAGTGGATCTTGTGCGACGCAGGGCCCCGCTGAGTGGCCCGACGGGAGGGTGGCTCCGTGACGTAAACGCACTGTGTGTCGAAGGGAGGGGATTTCTCAGTTTCTGGGAAGGGGCGGGCACTGTGGCGTAGTGGGCTGGGCCTCCGCCTGTGGCGCTGGCATCCTGCACGGACACCGGTTCAAGTCCCGGCTGCTCCACTTCCCATCCAGCTCTCTGCTGTGGCCTGGGAAAGCAGTAGAAGACGCCCCAAGTCCCTGGTCCCTGCACCCAGATGCAGCTCCCGGCTCCTGGCTTCAGCCCGGCCCAGCCCGGCCATTGCGGCCATTCGGGGAGTGAACCCGTGGATGGAGGACCTCTCTGTCTCTGTCTCTCCCCTTCTCTGTCTGTAACTCTACCTCGCAAATAAATAAATCTTTAAAAAAAGTTTCTGGGGAAATGGGAAGAAAACGTCGGTTTATTCGGGAGGAAGCGTTCTGCACTCGCCGCTCGGTTTTGCCACCTGCTGCGTTGCCAGTGAAGTTTCCGGGGGCTCTCGGCTGTCCCCACAGTCGGCGGCCACCGCGGAAGCCGTGCTGGACTCCTGCACGGCCGCCGACGCCCAGCAGCCCAGCCACCTGCGCATTCGTCCAAGGTCAGCGCAGCTCAGCCTCCGGCCTGGGGAGCCCGGGCGAGCCCTCCCCCGGGCCCTGGCTCCACCGATGCCCTCCTGGAGGCGCCGTCCCGGCGGGAGCTGCTCCGGCCGCTGTCCTTGGCGGCACTGCTGAAATGATTTCCCTGGTAATGAGAGAGCTGGCGAACCTCATTAGTCCCAACAGCGCTGATTCGGGTTTGACATCATCCTGGCCGGGGCCGGCAGGCGTGGCTGCAGGCGATGAGTGAGTGACAGGCGGAGGCTGGGCCGTGCATGAATGCATGTGTGATGGCTTCGGGAAGAGGGAGGGTCTTTGGAAACCTGTCTGGTGGCGGCCTGCAGCCCCCGCCGTGGAGGGAGAGGGCTTGGGAGGTCTCTGCCCGAGCGGCGGTCGGCTCAGCCCCCGGCTTGCTTCCCTGGGGTGGCCGGGTGGGAGGAGTGGGGAGTGGGCTCCCAGGCAGCACAGGTGCAGGTCACGCCGCTTGTCCGTCCTCCTGTGGCGAGGTGTCCAGGTCTGTCCATGTCTCGGCTCCCCCGGTCCCCGGGGCCGCAGGTTCCGTGTGGATGCACGCCATTGTCTGTTCACCCAGGAAAGCCCCCAGGAGGGGGGTGGCTGGGCCGTTGATTCACTCTCCAGGTGGCCACAGTAGCCAGGGCTGGGCCAGGCAGAAGCCGGGAGCTGGCCACTCAGTCCAGGTCTCCCACGTGGCGCGGGGACCCAGTGCTGGGCCGTCACCTGCCGCCTCCCAGGGCGCCGGGGTGCCTGAGCTGCCGGGCTGGTGACCGCCGTGGAGCCAGTGTGTCTGATTCCCCTGGGGCATGTGTGTAAGACGGCCTGGTCCAGGCGGCCTGGGCACCCTCGGGCCCGTGTTGTGTTGGCCTCTGACCGCTCTGTGCAGGTGGACGCTGGGGGAGAGTGGCAGCAGCGCTGGCTGTGTCGCCGGTGCCCAGCCCAGCCGGGGCCACGCACACACACACACACACACACACAGATGCACACACAGCCCGTGCTGGACACCGCAGGCCAGGCTGGGGGCAGTGCCGTCCCCGGGGTGGGGGGCTGGCTTGGAGGAGGCGCTGCCCGAGCTGTGAGCCTCCCTCCTGTCCTGGAGCAGTGACCCCGTGTGCAACAAAACGGCACACCCCCTCCCTCTGGACTAACGAGGGCAGGGGGCTGGGACCCCCACTTCTCACCCTCACAGAGTGGTTGGGAGAGAGAGAGAGAGAGAGAGAGCGAGTGAGCAGCTTCACTCCCCGAATGCCCACAGCCGCCAGAGCTGGGCCTGGCTGAGCCGCACCCCCCCCCGCCCCTGAATCCTGCATGAGCACTGGTCTGAGCCCTGGCTGCTCGAAGCCCCCTGCTGATGGCCTGGGAAGCCCCTGCACCCATGGCGCAGACCCGGATGGAGGCCCCGGCTCCTGGCTTTGGGCCGGTCCCGCCCCGGCTGTCGCGGGCATTTGGGGAGTGAACCAGCGATGGAAGAGCTCTCCTGCCCCCACCCCCGTCACTCTGCCTTTCAAATAAATTTAAACATCTTTAAGAAAAGCACAGGAAGCTCCGTGTTCGGGGGCGGAGAGCCAGGTCTGGGCCCCACGGAGGTGTGCGCGCAGGAGGCGAGCAGGAACCTCACATCCGACCAGAGACAGGCTCGGAGCCGGAGGGACCGCGAGAGGCACCAGGGAGCCAGCGGGTCCCCGACGGGGCCGGCCAGGCTGTCCGGGCGGGGCCCTGAGCCGCAGCTCCCCACTCTCCTCCTCCGGAAGTGGCCTGCGTCCCGGCGACGCGCACGGCCCACTGCAGGGCGTCACCATCCAGCCATCCACCCCGTCCACCTGTCTATCATCTGCCCATGATCCGCCCATGATCCGCCCATGATCCGCCCATCATCCATCCACCCATCCACCCCCTGTCCATCCGTCCATCATCTGCCCAACATCCGCCCAGCATCCATCCATCATCTATCCATCCGCCCCCTCCCTCATCCCTCCCTCCCTCCCTCCCTCCCCTCCTGGCCCACTCCTCCCTCTCTCCCTCCTCCCCCCTCCTCCTGGCCCACTCCTCCCTTCATTTCCGAATCTTCCAGCACTGGTTGAGCCGCTGTCTTGTGCCAGGAGGCAGAGGACCCAGCGCTGCCACACAGGGCCCTGTTGAGAACGTGCCAGGCGAGAGGCATTGCTTGGGTCACCGTACAAACCCGGCTGCAACACGGACTACGAGGGGTGTCGACAGGGCGGGGGTGCGGCCGGCCTGGTGGGCTTCCCTCTGCCTCAGTCTGCTGCCCTGTAACCGGGAGGGACCACGGCGCCTGTCTCACGTGCCTCCTGCGAGCGTGCAACTCAGAATAAAAAGAGAGATTTATTTATTTTTATGAAAGGCAGAATGAGTGTGTGTGTGTGTGTGAGAGAGAGAGAGAGAGAGACAGAGAGAGACAGAGAGACAGAGAGAGACAGAGAGAGAGACAGAGAGAGAGACAGAGAGAGAGAGACAGAGAGAGAGACAGAGGCCTGCCTTCCTCTGGTTCACTCCCCAAATGGCTGCGACAGCCGGAGCGGTGCTGATCTGAAGCCAGGAGCCAGGAGCCTCCTCTGGGTCTCCCACGCGGGTGCAGGGGCCCAGGCAGTTAGCAGGGATCTGGATCGGAAGAGGAGCAGTCAGGACTCTAACTGCGCCCACGTGGGGTGCAGGCACCATGGGCAGCGGCTTTACCCGCCAGGCCGCAGCGCCGGCCCCCGGGTTTCTTTTCTCGGTGCTGGGGTTGTTCCGAGGCTGTTCCGCGTCCGTCACTGGTGCTATTTCTGGGCACTGAGAAGGGTGGGGCCGGGAAGAAGGAGCACGGCTGGGGGTGGGGGCAGCTTCTTTAGCGGCCGTGGCGGGGAGGGAGCAGGTGTCGCGGGGGGAGGGCCGAGGGAGGTGGGGCCGGGGCAGTGCCCACGGTGGTGTCGGTGGCACGGAGGAGCCAGAGCGCCCGTCCCCCCGCCCGAGCCAGGGCCACCTCCTCTCTGTGTCTCCTTTCTGATCGTCCCCGCGTGGCGGGGGGAAGCCATGCCGTGTGGCTGTGGGACCTGTGCCCGTGCTGGCGCCGGGAGAGCAGCGCTTGTCCCCAGCTCGTCTTTGAACGTCGGTCTTTGCAAGCTCCGGGATCAGAGTCGGCCGTTGTAGGTTCAAAGATTTCAAAGAAGGTTCTCTGGGCTGAGGCCAGCGACGGAGGCTCCCACAGGGCTGGGCCGCGGCTGCCGGCGCCCCGTACTGGCTCTGAGGCGTCTGGCGGGGGCTTCTGCTCTGGGGACAGCTCGCAGACCCCACGCCCAGCCGGCCCGGGCCGGGCAAGACCCCTGGGGGTGGAAGCTGTGCCTTCCCCCTCTGTGGCCACTTGAGAGGCCGGGCCTGTCCCCAGACAGCTCTGACTTCCTCAGAGATGGGCAGGCAGGTCCCGCCCCCCAGGCCTGTGGTCTCCGTGGTCCCGGGGCCCCTCCCCCACGTGTTGTCTCCCGCCGTCGCCCTGATGCCCGGGACATGGAGACCGAGGCTGAGTGAGGCTCGGGCCTCGCACCTCCACGCGGGCTGGCAGCCGCTGCTCCTGCACACACCCTCTGGAGTGAGTTTCCAGCACCGTTTCTTCAAAGTGTGGGAGCTGACGGGCAGCAGGTGCCCCGATGGTGCTGGGCAGAGAGGCAGGGAATCTGGGGCAGGACGAGGCTGCTGACCGCGGACGGAGTTCCCACCGCCCCGGCCTCCTGCCTGCGCGGAGGCCCCCAGGCTGGCAGGTGGGCAGGGCCGGCGCCCAGCCGTCTCCCGGGCGAGGAGGCTGCGGGCGTCGTCCTGCCCGCTGGGCGCCCACCTCTCTGTCCTCTCTGACACACAGAGGCCTCGGCGGCCTGGCGGTCACGGCGGCGTCCTCGCGCCGGGCACCCGGGCACCTGCTCTGCAGAAACACAGGAAGCTGGGCTTGTCCCCTCTGGGGGGGCGTCTGGGGGACTCTTACCCTGGGCTCCACACAGAGCCGACCCTGCTGTCCCCCAGAGAGAAAACTCTGGTTTGAAAACCGCAGGTCCCAGCCAGTCAGGGGCTGCCTCAGCGGCTGCTTGGGGAGGCCGGGTCGACTCCTGCGGGCGAGGGTCCCTCAGCCCCTCCGGTCTCGCCAGTACCCAGGGTGTTGTGGGGGAGGTGGCGGGGAGCCGCGGGGGCCTGAAACCAGGGGGCTTTGTCTCACGCCTGCTGGCAGACAGGAGCCCTCTCTGGGTGCGGTGGGGGACACCCCAGGCCTGAGTCAGATCCCAGGGCCCACCCAGCGCTGCCACACCCAGCCCCGGCCAGGGCCCGCCCCCAGCCCATTTTCAGCACCCTGGGACAGGCCTGAACCTTGCCTCGGTTTGAGACAACTGGGAGGGGCTGTGTGACCCGCCAAGGTCAGATTGGCCGGTGATGCTGTCTGCCTGAACCTGCCCAGGTTGTGTGGCCCCTCCCCCTGTCAGCAAGCCCCGCCCACCACGGGTCGGCACCACCTTCCTCAGCCCAGCGTCCTGGCCCCTGCCCCTCAGGCGGGCCCTGCCACACCCCTGCTCCACGCACGCCTGCGCCGTGGAGCCTCTGCCCTCGCTGCCCTAGCTGACCAGTGTGCGTGTCCACCCGGGCGGTCCTGGCCTCGGGCGCGGGGGAAGTCAGAGCCCCTCTCCTGTCCTCCCCGGCACACAAGGGCGGGGGCACAGGCCCATGGCTCCGCTCACCTCCCGGCAGCGTCCCGAGCCAGTCTCCCTGGCTGCAGTGGGGGCTTTGCTGTGGGGTTGAGGTGGGCGCTGGGGGGGCTTGCGGCCCTCTGCCCTGGGCTGTGCGCCCCTCCAGGGGAGGAGCTCCTGCCTGGATCCCGGGACCTGAGCGTCTCTCCCGAGGGAGCAGCTGGGGCGGCTACCTCCGCTCTGGTCCTGTCCTCGGGCAGCCGGCGCCTGGACGGCAGCGGCTCCTCTGAACAGCTGGCGGCCTGCAGGGCGGCTTCCCTCCGGCCCGGGACGCTGATAGGCAGGAAACGATGCGTGGGACTGGCGAGCAGGCCCAGTGTGACCTCTGGGCCGCGTCCACGGCCGGGCAGGGACGGGAGGGAGGGGGGGCAACCACCCCCACCCCCGCGTCCCCTGTAGGGCAGTGTCCCTGGAGGCCGACGGTGGACGGACGCTGGCGGTGCACAGCTGGGTCGGACAGAGCCCGGGAGGATGCTAATGTGTCCCGGCCTCACGCTGGGCTCTAGAAAAATCTTCAAGCCGGAGGGATCTTAATTCACCTTAATTAGCAATGCCTGGACTGACGTCAGCCTCACGGCTGCTCCAAGGGGGCTGGGTGCTCTTTAGGAAGTGTGGTTGCCATGACAGTGCAGGCAGAGGCCACACAGTCACCGCACGGGGCACTCAGCCCGTGCCCTCCCCCCGGGTCACCCTGTGCCCAGCCGGGGCCCCCGGGGCCCACCCTGCGGCCTGCGCGCTCTGGGGTGAGCCGTGCCCTCAGCTGCCCTTCACTTTCCACGGAAGCCCGGCCGACCCGGGCCAGCGCCCGGACATGCAGGGGTCCAGCCCCGCCCCAGCACTCCCACCAGGCTCTGCTGAATGAGCCCAGCCCGGCTCGGAGCCAGTGCTTTCCTGGCCGCTGTGGCCCTGGCATGGTCGGGCCGCCGCTTTCACAGCCGGAGACCTGGCCCTGGAAGGCAGGGCTGGCCTCACCTGGTCAGCTCCCCTGGGTCACCTCCCCTGGGTCAGCTCCCCTGGGGTCAGCTCCCCTGGGTCATCCTCACCTGGTCAGCTCCCCTGGGGTCAGCTCCCCTGGGTCATCCTCACCTGGTCAGCTTCCCTGGGCCAGCTCATCTGATGCCAAGGGGACTGTCCCACACTGGAGAGCCCCCGCCCCCACGGAGTGGCCTGGCCCCTCCCAGGACAGGCCCCCCCGACAGGCTCCTGCCCAGCCCCCCCGCCGGCTTGCCCAGGCCCGGGTGCAGTGAGCATTTCACGCCCATAGGAGGCGCTGGCATTTTGCTGACTTCAGTTCGCCGGGAGCCTGGTTTCCGTGCCAATCAGCCTGCTTATGGTAACCGCGGGGAGCAGGCGGCCTGGTGCACCCACGCCCCTGCCGCTGCCCGCGCCGGACAGAGACGACTCGGTCGGAGGCTCTGTCCCCGGAGGCTGGGTCGGGGCGGACAGCGCTGGCCCCGCCGGCCCCTGGGGCAGGGAGGCCCTTCCGGGCCCCAGCACAGGGCCGCGGGCCCCCGCGGGGCTCCCCCGGCCTCCTGGCTCTGTGCCATCCCTTGGCGGATTCCGCAGAGGTGGGCCGGGAAGCTGCCGGAAAATTCTTGAGAAAAAATGTGCAAGGAGGGGCTTTGGCGCGAGTTCACGCGGCAGCATGGGTGGCAGATGGTGGGATTATCTGGGTGGGCAGTTTTCAATGTTTTTAAAAAGATTTTATTTCATTTACTTGAGAGGTAGAGTTACAGTCAGAGAGAGGGAGAGACAGAGACAGAGACAGAGAGAGGTCTTCCATCCGCTGGTTCACCCCCAAGATGGCCGCAACGGCCAGGGCTGGGCCAGGCTGAAGCCAGGAGCCAGGGGCTCCATCCGGGTCTCCCACGCGGTGCAGGGGCCCAGGACTTGGGCCATCGTCCACTGCTTTCCCAGGCCACAGCAGAGAGCTGGATCAGAAGAGGAGCAGCCGGGACTTGAACCGGTGCCCGTATGGGATTCTAGCGCCACAGGTGGAGGCTTAGGTCAGTAAGCCACAGCGCTGGCCCCAGCAGTTTTTAATTTTTTTTTGCAGAGAATTTGTATACAGGCTGCCGGCTACCGGGTGCAGGCAGCGGCTTAGCCCCTGCACCACAGAGCGAGGCCCCGGCGTGGGTGGGACCCTGGAACAATTTCCAGACAGAAAAGCAAGGTGCCAAGCAGGACAGAACCGTCCCTGGGGCCCAGGCCCGGCCTGCGGGGAGTCCCGCGTGGACGCCGGCGGTCCTGCCGACCTCGCTGCTGCCAAGTTTGGATTTCTCCAGTCTCCCTCGTCCCTCAGGGCAGCACCGGCCATGGGGCTGCCCGGTGTCCACCCCGCCCCGCCCCGTCGGGGAGGCCTCGCAGGGAGCCGGGTTGGGTGGGCTGTGCGGTGCGGCCGGGCGTGGGGGACGCTGGCCCTGGTGACCAGCCCCGCGTCCTCTCTGCTGTGACGTGCTTGCTTGTTTGGGGAGAAGGATGTGGGGACTGGGGACGGCCGTTCCTCCTCAGTGGGGGCGGGGTGGTTCCCACGGCGTTGGACGCCCACGGCCGCTCCCCTCCCCCACCAGGCTCTCGCCGAGCTCGGCTGCTCGCTCACTGGTTTATTTGTACCCTAAACGTGGGCTCCAGCCTCCTGTCACTCCTCTGCTGTGGCTGGGCCCCGCCCAGCGGCTCTGACGCACCTGTCGGCGCCCCGCCGCGCCCCGCCCCTCGGGGATGAGACAGGGCCTGGCTCGGAGGACTTCTGCCCCCGCACTGCCAGGCCCTCTCTGGCCTGCACCACCCAGCAGCTCCCTTGTCTGTGCCGGTGCGGGCTCCCGGGCTGGCACGGGGTGGAAAGGATGTGTGGAGGGGCCGGCGCAGGGCCCCTGTGACTCTCAGGGCGGGGACCCCGGGCTAAGACACTGGACAGGCACCCTCCGCCCTCCGCCCCACACCCTGGACGGTGCCCCGCTCCTCGCGTCCTGTCTCCCAGGCATCAGCTCCGCCAGCCTCTGAGAGCCCTCTTGACCCTGGCTGTCGGGCAAAGCCCCCAGACCTTACATGGGCTCGCACCCTTGACCCCGGTGGCAGACTGGGTCTTGACCCGCTGGTCCTCCGGTCAGAGACCCCTCAGTGCGGGTGCCCTGCAGGCCAGAGGCACCTCCTTCATGCACCTGCCAGCCAGGGGCTCGGGAGCTGCCTCCCACCCCTGCCACGGGGCCTCCTGGCTTGGCGGTGTGTGGCCAGGTGGGGCATCCTGCGGGGTGCATGGCCACACAGAGGGGGGGCTCTGTGCAGGGACTGACAGCAGGGAGGGCTTGCGGGGGGCTGAGGGCCTGGGGTTCTCCCGAGGTGCAGACCCCTCCTGCTCCCCTGCAGGACCCTGGGTGTGGTCCTCCTGCCCACATGCCCTGCACAGCCCCTCGTGGGGCAGAGGTCACTGGACGTGAGCAGCCTGGCAGCCCGGAGACCCCGCGGGTCCCGGCCCCAGCCTGCTCTGGGCTGTGCCAGATCGGGTCACCCATGAGCCCAGCCACCCCCTCCACCCCCCAACACCCTGGGGTCTGTCCTGGCTGAGACCCGCCCCCCCCGCCCCGCTCCGGGGCTCCTGGGAAGCCAGCAGCAGAGCTCCGAGGGGGGTGCCCGGCCGCGCCCCCGCCGCCCGGTCCCAGCGCAGCCCTCACCCGCCTGCCTGGTGATGGGCTCGGCAGCGCACTCCGTCTCCCCAGGCAGCCGGCAGACAGCCACGCCGCCTCCTCCTCGGTGCCGCAGGCATTTAAATGGCCGTTTTATTTAAATTTATGTCCGGAGCCGCGGGCGGAGGCAGGGCCGTTTCAAAGTCAGCGCTGCTTTATGGGTTTGTGGGGACCGCGTGGCAGCTGCTGAAGGGCTGGCGGCTCCGGCGCAGCAGAGGCCCCGCCCGGCGCGTGTGCTCCAGGGTTCTGGGCGCCCTCACCCCCGCCCCGGTCCGGGTCACAGGGCGGCCCCTGGCCGAGAGCCCCCTGCTTGTGAAGGGGGGGAGCAGGCTCTGACAGTTTCGGCTCCCAGTGCAGCAGGCCCCACAGCTGGAGGAGCAGCTGCCACGCGCCCCTCTCACACCCCTCCCTCCATCAGGGCACAGTGGCCGCGGCCCGGAGCAGCCTGGAGCAGCCTCCAGGAGCCCCAGGAGAGCCGGCCTGGGCCTCAGGCTCCTGGTGACCCCTGCTCGCCCCCGCGGCCTTGGCCGAGGCCTCTAGCACCTTCCAAACAGAGCAGCACTGAGCAAACAGCGTCTCGGGGCTCAGGGGTCCTGGCCGGGGCCCCAGCCTCAGAGCCGAGCGCTCACCCCAGCACCTGCTCCGGGTGGTCCTGCGCCAGGACAGTGGTGGGCAGGGGCAGCTAGCTGTAGGGAGAGCCTCTGAGGCCGTCCCTCCTTCCCACTCTGCACCAACCTCTGCTGGGTGCCTCAGTCTCTCCATCCGTAAGATGGGCGCAGTGTGGAGAGGGAGGCAGCGTTTTCTCTGCACCACCCCCAGCCAACCCCGGCCAACCCCGGCTTCAGTGCCGCAGTCGGCGTCCACGCGTGGGCGGAGGGCGGAGGGCTCTGACCAGCTGCTGGCTGGAGCCCAGGCAGGCAGTGGGCAGGTGGGTGGCACTGGATCCCGCAGACGACCACCGGCTGCCCAGGCAGTCCAGGTCAAGGTTGGGGGTCACGCAGTGGACCCCGGGTCCACCCTCGCTGCAGAGGCGCTCAGCCCCGGCCCTGGCCCTGGGCACGGAGACCGGAGGTGTCTGTCCACACTGCGCCGTCTCCAGCTCGCCCAGGCCAGGCTTCTGCTCGGGCGCCCACAATCCCCGTGGTCATTGAACAAAGTTCTCGCAGGGCCTGCTCCGTGGACCTGCCCGCCCCAGGTGGACGCTCTCACATGGGGAAGGACGCTCAGCGGTCCCACGCACGGGTCTACAGCGGATCAGGGTGGGGGCTGGGGCAGCAGGGCGCTGGGGCCACGGGGAGGCCATCGCCCACTCCGGCCGGCGTCCAGGAGCGTCTACTGGGAGCCCCTTCCAGGGGAGGGGGCCCTGACGGAGACTTCAAGGACAAGGCCATCCACAGGGAGCGCGCGGACGCCAGGAGGGGTCAGGGAGGTCGCAGCCAACTCAGGGAGTAAAGGACCCCCGGGGAGGGCCGCAGGCAGGGCGGCCGGGGCTGTGTCCCCAGCCGAGCGGCCAGCTGCCAGCCATGAGGCTCTGTGGGCCGACCAGGTGCTCTGTGTGCAGGACGCTCTGAAGGGGTGGGAGCGGGGAGGGCCGCTGCATGGGGGACTCGGGGTGCTCGGTGGTGGAGGCTGCGGGGAGGGGAGTCTGATGGTGGAGGCAGGGGGAGGAGGAGAGGGGAGTCTGGAGGTGGATGCAGGGGGAGGGGGAGAGGGGAGTCTGACGATGGGGGGGAGAGGGGAGTCTGACGGTGGAGGTGCAGGGGGGAGGGGGAGAGGGGAGTCTGACGATGGGGGGGGGGAGGGGAGTCTGACGGTGGAGGCAGCAGGGAGGGGAGGGCCTGGGCTCCTGGCCTGGGGAGGAGCCCGGCCTGGAGGGGCTGAGCCAACGGCACAGCGGGGAGTTGCTGCGGGTGGGGGCGGGTGATGGGAAGCGGGGTGGGAGCCAGGAGGGAGCAGAGGGTGTCTGGGCCAGCAGGGGCCTCCCCCAGGCCGGGTCGGCAGCTGCCTCTGGGCGTGGCCAGCCGTTCTCTTGGGGCTGCAGAGGCGTGGGGTGAGACCCCCCCCATCCTCCCAGGGAGTGGGGGAGGGCTGGGGCAGTGCCGTGGCCTGGACGCCAGGTTGGAGTGGGCGCGGAGCCGGTGGGCGGCGAGGAGCGGGGCCGCGGGTGCCGCCCGCCTTTCTGTCCCACGGTCTCCAGAGCCCCTCCCCCGGCCTGTCCGTCACTTAGGGGAGGGAAGCGGAAGAGGAGCCCAGAAAGCCCCAGCTCCGGCGCGGGCAGCGTGGTGTCCCTGCCCCGTGACCCCTGCACGGGGAGGCGACAGCCCAGGGGTGCAGAGCAAGGACCCCCACAGACGGGGGAGGGGTGGGAGCAGAGCAGGCGCGGGAGGGGCGGAGCTGTGCTCTTTCCTGGCGGAGACCTCACCCAGTCAGAAGGCGGCCTCTGAGGGGAGGAGTTGATTGGCATCAGAGGGAGCCAATGGGGTGCAAGTTCCCGGAGAGGCCCGGCCCGGCCTCGCTCACGGGCTGCATTGCCCTGGCCCTCCCACACAGGCCTCAGGTGGGCTCTGGGCGGGCCGTGGGCTCACCTGGCTCCCGCAGGTGGGGGCAGCCTGGCCCAGGAGTGAAGACAGTGCTGGGGGCACGCCGTCTGCTCCAGGCTGGGCTGTGTCTGAGGCAGGGGAAGGGGAGGGGGCACCCCAGGCTGAGACCCCCACCCGCGTGCACAGGGAGGACCTCCATTCATCCACTCACGCTCATGCACACACACGCATGACCTTGGGCACGTGTGTGTACAGATGTGCCCCGAATACAGACACAGACACGCACACACACGCATGCGAGAGCCTGGTCTTCAACAGCCCAGCCGGGACCGACAGGAACGCCGGGGAGGTGCAGAAGCCGCGGCCACTCCGGCTCGTTCCCGACTCAGCACGGGGCGTCCGACGCCCGGCCGCCGCGGCCTCGGTGCAGCCAGGATTCAGGGAGGGGAAGCAGCTTTCTCTGCCGGCCACCCTCGGCCCTCCCTCCGAAAACCTGAGCAGTACCGCCTGCCTCGAGCCCCGGGGCCCGCTGAGTGGCGGCTGTCTCTCCTGTCACCACCAGGGGCTTTAACAGCGGACGTAGAGCCCGCCCCTCACCTGGTTCCTGCCGCGCCGGCTGAGCTAGAAGCCGCGGCCCCTGGGTCTGAGGTCCCCGCTGACGGCGCGTGGGAACTGGTGGTCCCAGCGAAGCCGCTGGGGGCTACACTTGGGGTTTTGATGGACGGGTGAGGGTGGCGGGGCATAGGGGCCCCACGCCTGGCGTGGTGGTGCCGACTCCCTTGCTGTGGTGGTCACGGTGGGCCCTGGAAACACAGGACTGAGGCCTGGCTAGGTGCAGAGGCACCCGTTGCCTCGGAGCTGGTGAATCCGGCCAGTCCCTGGGGGCCACGCATGATGGTCGGAGCTGGGAGCAGGTGCACCCCGCCGTGTCAGGGCGCCCCAGCCGGCCCAGCACTGGTCTGGGAGTTGGACTCTGCACAGATGCACCTGACCTGTGAGACCAGGCTGGAGCCGGGGCTGGCGGTGGGGCCGGGAGCTTTGATGGCTGCGAGTGTGTCCCTCCGCCCTGGCCTGCAGCGCAGCGGTGTCGCCGGGGACTTTTAAGACCTTTGGCAACCAAGGAGAGGGAAGGAGATCCGTCCTCTCAAACCCTCAGGGCTGTGTGAGACAGGTGCTGCCCGCACCGCTGCCTCTGCTTCCCACTAGATGGCGCTGCCGCACCCTGTGTCCTGCTTGTCCCACTGCCCAGCAGGGTCTGGGTGAGGACCGGGTCTCCCAGAGGCCTGTGTGGCAGTGATGGGGACGCAGCCCCCTCCCATCGCTCTGCTCTGGAACCCAGAACACGGATTCTGTTCACTCGGTGCAAGAGAGCCCAGCCTTGTCTCTGCAGAGCGAGGGGGCAGGTGCACGTGTGTGTGCACACGTGTGCGACACGTTCCCCCAGGGCAACCCAGTCTCATCGTCCTCAGCTCCACAGGGCTCGGGGTCACCCTGTCTCTGGCCCTGGGCGCTGAGCCCACGGTGGCCGCGGCTGGAGCGAGCGGGCGATGGACGCGGCGAGTCCGGGACTGCACGGCACCAGCAGGTGGTGAACTTCCGAAGCCCTTGACAAAGCTCAGGAGGGACCTGGATGACGCCCGCTTTGCCGAGGAGCGAGCGGGTGGGGAGCAGCCCGGGCCCCTGCACCGGAGGCCCCGGGCGCCCTGCCCCCCACAACCTCCCCCAGGCGCTGGGGCCTCTGCGCATTTTCTGGGTGCTCCCCCTCTGCTCCCCCTCTCCCTTCTTTCCTCGTTTGCCTCCCGGGTTGGGGCCCGGAGCATCCCCCCAAGGCCGTGTAAATATTTCATTCTCTGGGTTGCCGTTGGGAGGTGTAATTAGAGGCCCGAATGCCAGCAGGGGCCCCCCTGGGGCGGGGGGGGGGCCCTTTAATCTTCGGAATTTGCAGGGTTTGGATGTGGAGTGTGGGAAGAGCCTTTTGTTTGCTGGCTTGTTTTGGGGCTGGAGGCGGCAAAGGTTGGCTCCCAAAGCACCCAGCAGCGGCAGCGGCTGCGGCGCCCTGAGTCACTCGGCCGGAAGAGACGGGGTGGGGGGGGGGCATGGAGGGAAGAGACCGGGCGCAGCCACGGAGGGCGGGTGCGGGAGAATGGTGCCGAGCTGGGTTGGGTGGGCGAGCGGGGTTAGCCGAGCCCTCTGCTGTCCAGCCGCGGGGCGCCTGGCCCTTGTCCTCCCTGGCCGGCCCTGCACGCTGGGGAACGAGGCGATGCCGGCTTTGTCCGGGTGGGGCTGCTCCAGGCCAGCGCCTCGCCCACCGTGGGAGCTGCCGGTGGTCGTGGCGAGGTGGTCCCTGCACACCCCACGTAGACGTGGGAGCATGGGAACCTGGCAGGGCCCAGGGCAGAGTGGGAGGCTGAGGCCACCTGGGGACCCAGGGCCTGGCGGGTCTCACACAGAGGGCGTGGCATTGAGATGGCAGACGCTGGCCAGCGCGGGGTCTGGGCAGTGGCCGTCACTGAGGGCCCGCCTGTGTGCTGGGTGGCGGCATGGGCCCCCCAGCCTCCCGGGACCTGCAGAGGCAGCCGTGGCCCAGAGCCCGGGCGGGGACAGACCCTGGGGGGACCCAGTGACGCCTGCTGCGGGCCTGTGGCCCTGGGCGGCCCCCGGCTCAGGATGGGTGCGACTGTTCCCACCTCGGCAGGCTTAGGGCAGACAGCGGTGGGGGGCGGGTGGGGCCAGCAGGCTGCAGGGGCTGGGGTGGACGCCCATCCTGGTACCCTTGGGTGTGTTGTGCACTGCCTTCCTCCAGGGGGCGCCCTCTTCAGAACCACAGAGGTGGTGTCCCAGGTGACGGGAGGGGGGCGCCTGTGTCCAGCCCCAGTGGCCCCCACGCTGGGCTCCGGCAGTTGCGGGCGCCTCCTTCCTGTCTGTCAGGGGGAGCGGGGTGGGGGCATGTTGGGGGGAGAATGTCGGGGTGCTGGGGAGAGCTGGGGTGCAGGGCCTGCATCTGCCGGATGAATGAGGAAGGTCGGGGCGCTGAGCCACACCCAGCCCCCACATCTTGCCGGCTGTGGCTTGTGGGCTGGGGCAGGTGGCTGGTGCAGCCGGGAAAGGGGCGGGAGTGTTGGAGGAGCCCCGGCCCCCGCCTGTCTCCCGCGTCTCCTGCAACCTCCCCCCAACCCCTACAAACCTCAGCCCGTCCATGACGACCTCGACCACCGAGAGGGCGCCTGTGCTGGGCTCTGGGACAACCAGAGCTCCGGGAGCCACTCAGCCGCAGGGGCCCGGGATCTAGAACATTCCAGGCCCTGCTGTGCCCCCGCAGCCTGGCCGTGGCCCTCCTGCCTCTGACCAGGGTGAAGATGGGGTGGAGGCTGCGTCCATCTCCAGGGACCACGGTCACACACCCGCCCCTCCCCTGCCCGGCCTGTTGCCACCGCGCGGGCCCCAGACCTCCAGCTGTGGGGCTCGGGCCTGTCCCGACCTGGCCTGGCCGGTGGGTGAAGGATGGCCGACGGCACGGTGCACCTGCTCAGCTCCCGTGGGGCCTCAGGCCAAGACTCCTGTCCCCCGCCCTGATCCTGAGGGAGGGAGCTGGTGTTGGGGTGCAGGTGAGGGGACCGGGGCCGGGGGTCAGCGAGGGCCAGGCCTGGAGGAGGAGTTTGCTGCCCTCTCTCCGGGGGCTGCCTCCAGCGGGGGGGTGGGCTGCCCCGCCTCCACCAACGCCCTCAGCCCCCAGTCGGGCCTGGCAGCGCCTCGTCTGCCCTACCCTGCGGTTTGGACGCTGCGCCCGCCCAGCCTGGGCTGTGCCGTGCGGTGGAAACTCAGCCCCGGACGGGCGAGAACTGGGCTCTGATTCTGTTCTGTTCACAAGTACACAGCGCCGTGCCCACGCCTGCACGCACAGGCCCGCAGGCCACACGCGTGCACACCCGGTACACAACCTGCCCCCGGGTGCACCTGAGACATCCATGTGCATGCATCCATGGGTGCGCGGAGGCACACGGCACCCCACACACGTGCACACGCCTGCCTCCGTGTGCACACGCCTCCACATCCATGCACCTGCACGCAGGCACACACGGGCGCTCACTCTGCAGCTGGGGTTTCCGTCAGCCCTCCGTGGGCTCCCCCCGGCCCCCCCCCCCCCGCTCTGGGCGGCTTCCGACCCCTCCCGCTTCCTGGAAGCTTCCCTTCATAGCTGGCCACACCTTCCGCTTTTAATTAAACATGAGGACGTGGAGGGACTGGCAGGCCTGGCGTGCGAGGCATGAATTATGGAAATCCTCCCTTCCAGATGTCTCCCCGCCAGCCGCCGCGCCCATGGGCTCCGGTTGTTTGTTTGTTGTTTGTTTTTTCCCTCATTTCTTTTCAAGTCACGGCCTCCGTGTCGTCCCTTCGTCTGAGGCTGGTCGGTTAAAGGTGATTTAAGCCCAGGACGCGGCCACGTGCCGAGCGAGTGCCGAGGTCTCGCCCGAGTGTGGCGCTGCGGCTGGGTGCCGCCCCCTGTTTGCCCCGGGGCTCGCTCCTGATCCAGCGTTGGGGGCCAGGTCCTGTGGCCGCTGCTGGGCGGAGGACAGGAGGGCAAGGGCTCCCTCGGCCTCTGCAGTCCGGCGAGGAGCCGCGGGGGCATCCGGCCACGTCCACGTGCGTCCCACGAGGGACATGCAGGGCGCCCCGGGTCTGCTTACGGAACGCCTGACCTTGACCACCGCCCCAGCGCTGCTGCCCACGGCACACTTGCGGGGTCGCCTGGCGCCTGCCCGGAGGCCTCCACGCGTCGTTGAAACGGTGGGGCCACGGCTGCTGGTGTTCTCCGTGGCCTAGGGTATGGATCCCAGTGGGACCCCCAATCAGGTGTCCACCCATCCATCCAGCACCCCCCATCATCCACCACTCTCCCACCCATCTGTCTGTACAGCCTCTCCCACCACCCACCCACCCATCCTCCCACCCTCCCCCGACTCTCCCACCCATCCTTCCCTCCTCCCCCCTCCCTTCCTCCCCTTTTCCTTCCCCCTCCCTCCCCCTCCCTCCCTCCCTCCCTCCCTCCCTCCCTCCCTTCCTTCCTCCCTCCCTCCCTCTTTTCAAGCCATCAGTCAAATCGCTCCCTTTCTCGGGTTTAATCTCGTTGTGGGACGGGGAGGAAGGGTCCCACGTCAGCCCTCGTTCTGCAGATCACCGTGCGTGGTGTCAGGGTGTGAGGGCGGGAGTGTGCCTGCCCGTGGCTGTGGCAGGGTGACTCGGGTCCCAGGCAAACGGCTGCCGTTTGTCCCTGTGGGCAGAGTCTCCGTCCGATCCCTTGGGTCCTGCTTCCTTGGAGCAGTTTGGGTCTCGGTGCCCGTGTTTACCGTGAGCCTTCTCTCCCCGACTGAGAGCAGGCCGGGCCTCGGTGCTGGGCTGGACACGGGACCCCAAGCACAGGCCCCTTGGGTGGGAGGTGCCCACTCTGGCTCCCAGACTGGCTCCTCCGTGAGACATTCCTGAGTGCGTCGTCAATGCCCGTGTTCATCGAGTGACTATTGGACGTCTGGGGCCCCACAAACCAGCCTCCCATCACGAGGGCAGAGGTGGACAGGTGGGCAGGTGCTGGAGGTGGCCTGTGATGGTTGCAGCGATGAGGGAGCCACAGAAGCACCGAGGAGGAACCTGGCCCTGCCCGTCGGCGGGAGGGTGTCACAGAGGTGCATTATGGGGTCTCCCAACCACGGGCGTCCAGGGGTTTGGGCTCCACATGGTCCCAGGCAGCGTCTGCTGAGCGACCAAGCGCCCAGCACTGAGGAGCTGGAAGAAGCCACAGGGGGCTGTGAGTCTGGGGGGGCTCCGCGGGCTGGGCTCAGCGGCGGCTGTCTCCGCGGGCCACTCACGTGTCTGCAGTGACCGGAGGCCGGCCAGGCTGGTCGTGCTCACTGCCCACGTGCCTGGAGCTGGGGCTCTGGACTGAGGGCGGCAGACGGCGCAGAAGGGCCCTAAGCGGGGGACGGGCTCGGGTCTGCCTGCGGAAGCTTCTGGAAGCAGCTGGAGCCCCGCCCGGAGAGGAGGGTCCCTCGCAGGGGGGACCGTGGCGGTCACCCCCAGGGAGCAGCTCTGGTGCAACGTGCGCGCGTGCCACTGGGCAGGCGGCGTCCCGCAGTCACGGACCCTTGGGCAGAGCTGCGGCCCTCGCACGCGCCTCCAGCCAGGCCCACGGACTCCAGGTCCCGGGGCTGAGGCTGCTCAGCCCGTCCGTCCTGGGTGACGTGGGGACATCGGTCTAGTTGGGAAAAGGCTGGCGACGGCTCGGTAAGCGGCTGGGGGACGGCGCTCGGCTCTGGGGCCTGGGTGAGCCCCACGCTGCTGCCACGGACACAGTGGGCCTCGGTATTCTCATCTGTGGGGTGGGCTGTCACTCTGCGGGCCACGGCGGAGTGTGGACGTGCGAGTGACCAGGAGCACGGGGAGGGGAGGCGGCCAGGCAGAGAGAACGCCCGGGGCTGGACACCGGGTCCTCTGGTCCCCTTGTCCTGAGTGTACCCGTCTTGGGCCTGTGGGGGAAGTGCTCTCCCCTCCCGGCTCTGGGCCCTGACGCCTGCCGGGCCGGGTCTGGGCCTGGCATGGATGGAGCGGGTGCAGCTGTGGGCAGGAGGGGGGCCAGGCAGGCAGAGCTGGAAGACGGAGCGCTCGGCGCCCCCGCGCCGCCGGCACAGCCTGGTCCATCAGGTGTCTGGAGTGAAGCCGCCCGTGGCACACACAGATCAGGGCCCCGCGACCTCACTCCCCCCCCCACCCCACAGAAGCGCGGAGGGACCCCAGGGGCCTGCTGACCACGCCCGGAGCCACGCCTCTCACTCCCAGGTGGGAAGCAGGACAGGAGCGGCCCCCTGCCCAGCGAGAGAGGGGCGTGGCGTGACCCCAGGGGCCTGCTGCAGGTCAGGGCCGGGAGCAAGGGGCGGCTGCTGGGGAGGGGGCGCCCCACCTCTGTGCCCCTGGCCCCTCCCGGGGGGGCTGCGACTCCGTGAAGGATCATCTGTTCCCCAGTAGAGAACACGCGGACACGGTCTAAGGACACGCACATGCACGCGCACGCACACACACGCACGCGCACACGCACACGCACACGCACCCGCGGGGGGCTGTGCTCGCCAGGCCACGAGGCGGATGTTCGGTTCCTGCTCGTGCTCGCGAGTGGATGATGAATAATCCATCAGCAGCGAGCGGAAGCCGGTGGCAGGCTGGCGGGCGGGGCGGGGCTGGGGGAGGGGCGCTCGGATCCACTTGGCCTGGGGCGCTGTGGGGGTGGGGTGGGGGCTGGACCTCTGCCCACAACCTGACTTGGCCCTGGCTGAAGCACGCGGCTGCGATTCGGGGGCTTTCCTGGCCGCCTCCGGACGCCTGCCCCACGCCCGTCAGCCCTGCCTGTGCTGGCCCCGGCCCGCTGGGGGAACCGTCCCGGCCAGTGCTGTGTGCCCGCACTGCGCTCTGTGGGCCGGGCCTGCTGGCCAGGCCTGGCAAGGGCTGGTTCCCGCGGCCGAGGGCCGGCTGTGTCCGGGAGTTTTGGGCCACGGCTCCTGCGGAGGAGCGGGCCTGCGTCCCCCAGCCGGCGCCAGCCCCAGCCTGCGAGAGCAGCTGTGTGCCCGGCCCCCCAGGCCAAGGCCACGTCTCGCCCTCCCCCCTGCAGCGCCCGGCCCCCCAGGCCAAGGCCCCCCACCCCCTGCGGCACGGCCCCCCAGGCCAAGGCCCCCCACCCCCTGCAGCACAGCCCCCCAGGCCAAGGCCCCCCACCCCCTGCGGCGCGGCCCCCCAGGCCAAGGCCCCCCACCCCCTGCGGCACAGCCCCCCAGGCCAAGGCCCCCACCCCCTGCGGCACGGCCCGGCTGCCGACGGCTGCAGCAGCTCTCAGCCTCGCAGGCTCGGCTACGTATTCAGTAATTGCCACACCAGGACCGCGCTCCACAACACGGCATTAAACGAGTCAAAATACAATCTCTTCAGAGGCGCAGATTGAGAAATCCATCAGCGTGCTGACAGAAGCCCGCCGGAAGAGAACAGCAAACATAAATAAGGTTGTGCGCCGGCGAGCGCCGAGGGCCCGCCGAGCTGGGGGCGCCCACGGCGGAGGGAGGGGCGGGGCCCTGGGCCACCTCTGCCCCTGCCCCGGGGGCGGAACGGGCAGGGCTCAGGGCTGCCATGCTGGGGGGCTGCACTGTGGCATAGCGGTGACGCCACAGCCTGCGGCATCGGCATCTCGTGTGGGTGCCCGGTTCCAGTCCCGGCTGCTCCTCTTCCCACCCAGCTCTCTGCTGTGGCCTGGGAGAGCAGTGGAAGATGACCAAGTGCTTGGGCCCTGCACCCACCTGGGAGACCCGGAAGAAAGCTCCTGGCTCCTGGGCTTCAGCCTGGCCCAGCCATTTGGGGAGTGAAACCAGCAGATGAAGACCCAAGGCTGCAGGAGGGGGGCTGGGAGAACCCCAGTGCCCACAGGTGTGCGGCTGTGGCCGAGCCCTCCCCGCCGACACCCAGCACGGCCTCAGTGGCCAACACCCAGGAGAAATGAGTTAGGGGCTGGCGCTGTAGCCGGTTAAGCCTCCGCCGGCAGAGCTGGCACCCGCCCGGCCGCGGTTCCTGGAGGGCCCGCAGAGGCGGAGCCGGGTTCAGCCTTCGCTCCCTCCCACGCGTCCCCCTGAGAGCCTGGGGCCTCCAGCAGCCCCGCCGGCCCCATTCTGGATCCTGTAGGGCTTGAGGGTGCGCGTGGGCCTTCGGGGGACCCTGCCTGGGGAGGGGCTCGGAGCAGCCCCCTCGTGCCCCGGGTAGCGTGGGGCTTGGAGACAGAGCAGGGGGCCCTGGGAGGTGGTGGTGCCCGGGACACCGTCACGGAAGTAAACGGGACGCCGCTCTCGGCTTTGGCGAAGCGGGACTTGGTTGAATGGACAGTGGAGGTTCACAGCTGCACCCTGGGCGGAGCTCCGGGCGCTTTGTCGGCAGCAGCCCCCACCCCAGTCACCCACAAGGCAGGCAGTGCCGTGGGTTCAGCGAGCTCAGAGCGGGGCAACGTCGTCCCCGCGTCACTGCTGCCGTCCTGCCCTCCCCCTCCCCTCCCCCGAGCTCTGGCTGCACACGGGACCACGCCCACCCACGGGCCTCCACCCTGCGCGCCACACTCCGGCTCCGGGTGGACTCGGGCCTCAGTCTCCTCTGGGTTGCCGTGGACGACCTGAGTGCCACGTGGATTCTGTAGCTCCGGGTCGCAGGGGCTGTGCCACTTCACCTGCCTGCCCCAGGTCCCACCAGTGTCCCCCGCCCGGCTCCAGCTGGCCCGTGGCTTTCCTCTGCCGTGGCCCTGGCCATCTCCTGCCCGGACAGGTGCCTGTGTGATCCCCGCCAACAGCCTGGCCACCCTCCACCCGCCCGGTGGTTCTGAGACTCGGCCGTGCCCCCTCCCCCTCGCTCGTGGGCCCCCACCGGCGACAGCCACAGCCCCAGGCACCCCGGCACTTCCTGAAGCCCTGGCTTGCTGGCGTGGCGGGAACCGGCTCCCGGCCAGGCTGGGCCGGGCTGCTCGTGCCTCGGGCAGGCCCGGGAGAGCGTTCGGCGCTGCGGGCAGGAGAGGGCCGGGCCAGGCCGTTTGTCTCCCTCCCCGCCGAGCAGCCCCCGTCTGTCACCGGGCCGCGCTGCCGGCAGAGCCCGCCCTCTCTGGGTTCTACTGGTTGACAAATTGCACGCCTGGCAGGGCTCCCGCGGGGACCCGGCCCCTTCGGGAGCTGTGGGGGAGGGGGCCCCATCGCACAGCCCCCAAGTCTGTCGGCAGCGAAGTCTTTTTAAGCTGCCTCAGTCCTCGGCGGTCTCTGCCATTCCAAACCCTGCTGCAGACCCCGGTGCACCTGCTGGGGCGGGGCGGGGCTTCTCCCAGGTCCTGGTCCTGGAGTCGCCGGCTGCCCCCTGTGTCGCTGTCAGAGTGCTCCCTAGGGCCCCCACCCGCCTTTCGTGGGTTGTGGGGCAGGGCTGGCTCCCGGCTGGGGGGAGGTCCAGGGCGGGGCTGGCTCCAGCTGGGGCCTGGGGCCACGCTGGTTGTTGATGGTGGTGGGCAGCCTTGACGTGGTCTGGCTTTGCAATCAGCGAGTCACGCGTGGGGCCGGGCCGTCGTCCCGTGATTCCACGTTGCTCCTGGATGGAGCTGCTCAGCAAGGGGGCTCGAAGGG